>NW_019417656.1:0-53508 GCF_000390285.2 Anoplophora glabripennis | reverse complement strand
AAAACTGTTTCAGGTTAGAGAATACTTAAATGATTTGTATCCAGATAAGTGGATAGGTAGCCAATTCCATGGCCTCCCCGATCCCCAGACCTGTCTTGTCTTGATTTTTTTTTATGGGGCTATATAAAAGGCAGGGTGTATGAAAGAAACTCCTCCGACAGATGTAGAAGATTTACGGGCAAAGATAGGAAATGCTTTTTTGACCCTAACTCCGGAAATGCTGCGAAATGTGTCAAGCAATTTTCGTCGTAGAACTGCTCAATGTCTATAGAAAAATGGCAGACATTTTGAGCGGTTACCTGTTAATTACTAATTTAACTAGGTCTTTATTACTTTTATTAGATATGCACGATGTTAATTTACTGTTTTGGATACTGCATATCTTTGTAAATCTGAATTATTAGTTTGGTAAATACGACTTGCCAATAAACAGTTACCATGAGTTTTACTAATTATTCTATTATTCATTTACTAATTCTTCTTCAGAGTAATTCATTTCACAATTATTAGTGTCGCTTTTCTATTAAACCTTATGTGAATCGAAATTTGTCCAGATTATCCTTTGACAGGAGCCTACTACGTTATTTTACATATAAGCTATTTGTAAACTTCGCATTTTTAGGTATAGCAAAGTTGTAGAGAATTTAATTCTCCATCGCATGGTATGAAAATATATAGGGCGTTGCATTTAAAAAAAATCGAGATTTTTCAATTTTTCAATTGACAATTTTGACATGATATTTTGGTCACCCTGTATAACGCAGGCCAGTTTTTGGAGCATGATTCGGAAGAGTCATCCTTACTAAACATCTGATAAAAAAAATGGGCTTAGTAGCTATTAGTATAGCCTGTCAGTCTTTCAAGCGGGATATCTCAAAAACTGTGAATATTTTCTATTCTACACAAAGTACCCTTTATTTTTTATGTAGAATCCGAAAAAAATATAAAAAATGTGTGTTTCCATTTAAAAAACCAAAGTTGGTGTCTGTCCAGGAAAAGTGGAACACCCTGTATAGTTGAATATATTTTTAATTTGTACATTCCGAGAAATGTGGCAACACAGTAAAAAGAAAAATCCATATATTCCTCATTTTNATATAAAAAATGTGTGTTTCCATTTAAAAATCCAAAGTTGGTGTCTGTCCAGGAAAAGTGGAACACCCTGTATAGTTGAATATATTTTTAATTTGTACATTCCGAGAAATGTGGCAACACAGTAAAAAGAAAAATCCATATATTCCTCATTTTAACATAGATATTGGACTTTCCCGCACTAGTGGGACACGCTGTATAGTAGCTTTTTATGAGAACAAGCGGCACAAAAATTAACTGAATCTCATATAAGGCCAACATGCCCGTTGTATTCGCTTGGATACACTTAAATTTTAACACTGGAGTGGCATCTATGTGTTAAAAATATAAAGTCTAATTCCAGAATCCTAGTCCTCGTAGTTTTCTGCCAAATGCCGACAGAGAATTTCCTGCTTTTTTTCATTCTAAGTTTACAGTGACATGTGCATCAGGTTTTGTGTGTTGAATGATGACAAACTGATAATATTATTCAAATTTATAGTTTCTTTTCAAATTTGGAAATTTATTTTATAATAATTATAAAGGTCGGGTAAAGTCGGGTGAGACGGCGTAGTAATAATTTCTTTGTAAAGACCGCAACGACTATTCATCTGGCAACGGTGGCGACTAGTGCGTATACGTAATAAGTGCATGTTTACCGAAGTGGTGTTTTCTTCGTCAAAAGGTAAAATAAATTAACTATATATTGAATTTATCGTGAAAATATTTTTATAATTTTATATTTATGCCTGTAAAAAGTTACTGGTTTAAGCTGGGTGTATTTAGTTTGTATATTTAGCTTGATAAATGTTTAATTAGTGCTCCTAACCTCAAATTTTGTTGATCGCTTGGTTTATAAAAGAGAAAGAATGCGCCATCTAACCCGATTGTTCGGGTTAGTTGGCGCAGGCATCACACCCGACCAAAAATAACAAGACTTTCAAAAAGAAATGCCCTTTTATATTATAGATGCCTACACAATTCAAAAAAAAGGCAGCAGTTCTAGAGGTTCCTGGTCAGAAGATCAATTAAAATTTGCTATTGAAGCTTCACAAAATGGGATGGGAATAAATGAAGCTTCCAGGCAATTTAATGTGCCATGCACAACATTGCGACGCAGATTAAAACAAGGTCAGTAGGTACCTCCCTGGTTTTGTTAATAGTGTCTTTTAAACTCTGCGGTATATGGATTAAGGAGTACCTCAATTTTTAGGTAATACGAAGAAAGGTGCTCTCGGACCATTAGCATTACTAGGCGAAGCAAATGAACGGAAAATTGTAACACACATACAAAAATTACAAAAAAATGGATTTGCTCCAACCAGGTCTATGGTGCGTGCTATGGTTTTCCAGTTAGCAGATCAGTTAAAAACTGCCCATAAATTTAATGCTCAAAAAAGGCAAACCTGGAAAAGCCTGGTTTTCAAACTTCCTTAATCGCAATTCTGACTTATCTATACGAAAGTCCGAAGGCGTCTCCATTGCACGGGCAAGGGGCATGAATCTAAAAGATGTTCAGGATTATTTCAAATTGCTAAGCGACACTTTGCTGGAGAAAAATCTAATAAACAAACCATCAAATATCTTTAACATAGATGAGACGGGGCTCCAGCTCAATAATAGACCTGAATATGTCGTTGATGAAAAAGGCTCAAAGAATGTTACGGCCGTTACATCCGGGGAAAAGGGTGAAACAATATCAGTGATTGTATGTTGCAATGCTGAGGGTATGTTTATTCCACCCACCTGTATTTTTAAGGGTAAAAATAAAAAGAATGAGTACGAAGATGGAATGCCCGCCGGTTCGGTAGTTGTCATGTCCGAAAAATCCGCGTACGTAAACACAACTATTTTTTTCGATTGGATTAAAGCTCAGTTTGTTCCTCGAAAACCTGACGGCCCGGTTGTTCTTATTTTAGATGGACACTCGTCCCATGTCAGTAGTGTCGAATTGCTGGAATATGCTGAACAAAATAATATAACCTTGCTCTGCCTTCAGAGTCATACGACTCAGTTCTTGCAACCCCTAGACCGTGCATTGTTTAAGGCTTTTAAATTATATTATTACGCTGCGTGCTACACTTTTATTAGAGTTAACCCTACAAGATCTATAAATAGGCTGCAGTTTGGAAAATTAATGTGCGAAGCGTGGTCAAAAGCGGCAACTGTCGATAATGCCGTATCTGCCTTTCGATCCACAGGCATATTTCCATTAAATCCCGATATTATCCCCGAATACGCTTACCTTGGCGAAACACCTACCAGCCATTTAGAAAAAAATAACAACGAAATAGCATCAACAATAAATGGAAATGAAAATAATGATCCTGTACCAACCACTTCAAATTCTAATGAAGAAGACATTATGGAAACTCCAGGTAAATATTTCAATAATTTGTATGGCTACTAGGTGGGCATTTTTCACCAAAGCGTGCACTTTAAGCCCCTTAAAGATTTTTTCTGCCTAGACCTCACAGATGCTATAACAAAAATATAACTAACTTGACATCCTTTCTTTCTTTTCATAATCGTCATTTATTTGAACAAAAAAACACTACAACACTATTATATTGCAGGAAGAATAACTAAAATGTCATTACACTCTCTGTCCCTAGCTCCAATTTGCTTTATATTCCTGTATGCCTAACAGTTAATGTGTGCTTTTTAAACAGCAAATAACCAAATTCAAATACTGTTAGTAGTGCCCTCTAGCATAAAAGTTTATAATATGGTGTTTACAGATTAGTCAGGTCTTATTTTGAAGTCAAAGGTAGGTCCCTAAGTTCATATGTCATTTACATTCCCCCACTTTATCTTCCGCGCACAGCTGGTAGATGTCGCCTATAGTCATTCAGTGGTACGCTTTCCAAACCAAAAATAGTTTAAGTCAAAATGGTGTTCAAAACATTGTGCTGCAGCAGTTTTATTTAATTTAGCAGATTATTAAAGGTAAGAAAACGTCTTTTTTCATATTTTTTGGTAATTACATTCCCTGGGCCTAGCACAACAACTTTAAAATAGCCACTTTTCAAAATAACAATGAAATATTTGCATACGATTCCAAGGAGCACTAAGATGTTAACGGCGTTATCTTTAACATAACCTTTAAATTTTACGGAGGGAAAAACTGGCGTGTTTGTCATTACATTCCCCGTCATTACGTTCACCCAGAGTGAATTCTAAAGGGAGAATGTAATGACTTACGGGGGAATGTAAATGACTGTTATTGTCTTTCACAGGTAAAATCGTGGCTAAAATGGACGAAGAAAAAAAAAGCTTTAATTCAAAAGCTGAAAGTACTAAAAGAAGATGCAGCAAATAAAAGACAACAAACAAAACAACAAAAATAATATGAACTAAAGAAGAAAAAGATGCGGGAAAAATATCACCTAAAAAAAAGAACAAAAATCAGAAACGGGTACAATTAAAATAAAATGGTCAGCATTAAGTAAAATTCAAAATGAATCCCGAGAGAAGAAGGAAAGCGACAATATTGAAGACAATGATAAAGTAAAGCAAAAAACTGGATCAAGAAAATCACAACGTAAAAAGGAGAACGAAAATATCCCAGGCATACAGGAATATCAATATAATCAACCAGGAAGTGTCACCGAGACAGATAATTCTTCAAACCGATTGCCTACTACACAAGAACTTCAAGACAAAGATAACAATAAGAAGAAAAAGAAAAACAAAAAGCCTGTCAGTACCGAAGAACAGCGACGCAAATGGAGAGAAAAAGAAGCGCCAAATGTAAAAAAATTAAAGAAAATCCCGAACGACACGAAGAATACAAGCAAAAAATCAGGGAACAAAACAAAAAGCGCAGAGATGAAGGAAAACTAAAACCAATACGCGAGTTAATAGAAAACACACCGCCCTCCACTCTACTGCCAATAATTTTACCAAATCATGCTGATCGAAATTTAAATAACAGAAGTCGCCGCAATTATAAAAAACTTAAGGACGAAATATCTGCTTTAAGAGTTTCTTTACGCAATGCCGAAAGGAGGACGGAAAGATATAAAAAAGAACACAACGACTAGAGGCAAGAAAGAAAATGGAATCATCCGTTACTCCAAATACCAAAGTCAAGGAAATTATAAGAAAGCCAACTGAAGAAGTGAAAAGAAAACTTTTATTTTCTGAGTGCTTAATTCGACAAATTAAATATAAAGTCAAAAATTCAGGTGAAGCTGAAAATAAAATTTTACGTTCTGTCATAGCATCCCCAATTTTTAAGAAATACAAAGTTTAGAAGGAAGGTAGTTGTCTAATTAGCAGACGAGCGATTAAAAAAAAGTAGAATAGAGAAAAAGTAAAAAGAACAGAGAATATGCTAAAGCTGAAACGACTTGTACATGATTTTTTTTTGTAATGATGAGAATTCCATTTTGGCTCCGGGTAAAAGTGATACAGATACAAAGAAGAAGGTAAAGAAGCAGAAAAGATTTGTAACACAACCTTTAAGAATTTTACATAAAAAATTTAATGAAAAAAACAATTTGAACATCTCATTTACCACATTTTGGAGATGGAAACCATTTTACATATTAAAACTCAGAGCAAGTTCAAGGGATACAACCTTATGCAAAAAGCATGAAAATGTGAAGATGATTATAAAGAAAATGCATCATCTAAGATTAGTAGAAATCAAAATTCCACATGAAATCATTAAATCCATTGTTTGTGATTCAAAAGATAAAGCTTGTATGTATCGCGAGTGCAAATGCTGTAGTAATAAGAAGCTCAGTGTAAACCTTAATGAAGAACATATCAGAAAAGAAACTTTTTACAATCAATGGGTAAATACAACACAAACCAGAAAGGACAAAAACAAAGATATTGAAGTTAAAGTAACAACACTACAAAAAATTCATTGTCATGTAGAACAGTTAGTACAAAAAGCTAATGACCTTCTTGTGCCTCAATTTCTCAAGCACGAATATAACGCTTTTCACCAACTTAGACATGCAAGAAACTTAAGAGCAGTTAGATTCAAATGAAGTGGTGCTCCATGTAGACTTCTCAGAAAATTATGGTTGTAAATACACTGAAGAAGTCCAAAGCGTTCACTTCGGCGGGTCTAAACCCTAATTAAGTCTGCACACTGGCGTAATGTACTTTAAAAGCCCTGATGGTTTAAAACATCTATCGTTTGCTTCAGTATCCGATCATTTGTCTCACCGACCTTTTGCCATTTGGTCGCATCTGAGACCAGTGATCCTCATGGCGAAAAACCTTGTTCCTGAATTAGACACACACAATTCACTTTTTAAGTGACGGCCCAACGTCACAGTATAGAAACAAACTAAATTTCTTCTTAGTATCGTACTTTGGGGGCCACTATAATTTAAAAAGAGTAACTTGGTCATTCACAGAAGCAGGTCATGGCAAAAGTGCGGCAGATGGCATAGGTGGAAGGTTAAAACCGATGCAGACGCAGCTGTTGCATTTGGAAAAAACATTATGTCTGCAAAAGATTTTATCACTGCTTTAGAAGACAAAAATCCGGACGCAAAAACCAACCTTTTTTTGATTGAAGACAGGAGATAATTATTCCAGCCCTTAAACCCCTGTGTTACGAACTACGTCGCGCCACCGCCATGAGGCTGTGCCGGTGAATCCCCTTAATAAGAAAACCAATTGCAATGAGGAACTATTGGCCTAGGGGAACAGACTATTTATAAATTCGCATTGGAAGTTGGCTATTGCAATAATGTCTACTGTACTGTTAGTCATTTATTTAAGTAAGTTATTTTGTGGTGTTCTTTTTTTGAAAAATGTCTATGGGAAGGAAGAAAGATGCTATTTCGTCATATTTTGATGTTGTTAAAGATAATAACAAAAAATCAGTGACTGCTAAATGTAAAAAATGTAAAGTAATTATGGCTGGACTAGTACTGCGTATGAAGAAACATATTCAAAAATGTGTTCCATCTGAAAATTCTCAGCTGCCAATGTCAACTATCTATGATTCCGAATCAAATGAGGATTTAACGCTAGATGAGATATCCAAAACCCAAAAATATTCAAGGGATGCTTACCCAGATAATAATACAAGTAAATTTAAATTTTAAATTTTTATTTTTTCGGTATAACGTATAACGGTGTTGTTTTTAACTCTCAAGGTTAAACTTTTTTTTTTCAGCATGTCAGTGTAACAAAAGCCGGGACGCGCAGTCATTTATTTATTTATTAGTTCCCAAAACGGATGGGCAAAAAGTAAAATACTCTTGTCAACACAAATTATCGAAAGTTTAGGGCTTTCAAGTAGTATAATGATAACTAAATAAACTTCCTTTCGAGAATTAAATAGATAATTAATAAAAGTAGATAATTAAAGAAATAACCCCTCAGGTTACATCAGCGTCAGCGTCAGCATCAACAATCTCTGTTACTGATAACGATAGCACTTTATGTATAAATGACAGTGACGTTGTGATGACCCCAAAACAGCCAAAACCGTCTACTTCTAAAAGCAGCATTTCAAGCTTTGTTATTCGAACCAGCCAATCAGAAAAGAATAAGTTGGATCTACAAATAGCCCGATATTTATATGCAACAAACACATCATTTCGTGCAGTTGAACATCCCGAATTTAGAAAGATGATAAATGCACGTCCTGGATATAAGCCACCAATTAGGAATTCTGTTTCAACCGACTTGCTTGATAAGGTTCATAATTCAGTACAAACAACAATTAAAGAAAATGTATGCAATAAGAAGGTTTGTTTAGCGCTTGACGGCTGGAGCAACGTTCATAATGAACCTATAATAGGCGTATGTGTTACAGATATAGAAAGTGAACGGGTGCATCTGATAGAGTCCATTGATACGAGTGGGAATAGTCACACTTCCGAGTATTTATTACAGCTACTTAAAAATTCAATTAAGAAATGTGAAGAATATAATTGTAAGGTAACTAGTATAGTCACAGACAACGCTGCAAATGTGACCAAAATGAGAAGGGATCTGTTTGAGGAAATAGACAGGAAACTATAGGAAATAACTTATGGTTGTTCAGCCCATAAATTGAACTTACTTGCCCATGATATAGAAGTGCCAGGAATAAAGGGTAATATCAAAAAAGTTTGTAAATATTTCAGAACTGTAGATTTTGCTAGCGCAAAATTCCAAAAAGCTGGTGGTTCTGCTCTTGTATTGCCTCAGGATGTTCGTTGGAATACTTTATCGGACTGCTTGGGAAGTTACTTGAAAAACTGGCCAATATTATTCGACGTTTGCCCAAACAACAGAATAAGTATTGATAATGATATAATAAAGCTTGTAAACGACACCAATTTAAAGACAAATGCCAAGACTATTTAAAAAAATTAAAGTATATCGCAGTTGCTTTGGACAAAGTCCAAAGAAACACTTGCACTATAGAAGAGGCTACAAAGATATGGCTAGAACTTTTGGAAGCATTCGATAGTGAACAAGCAAATGGAGAATTTTCGGTAAGTGATACGAATAAAGTCAAGGAGCGTATGGAAATGGCTTTGACCCCAGCTCATTTTTTGGCAAATTTGCTTGATCATCGCTTTAGAGGAAATAAACTTAGTCAAGAGCAAATAGAAACTAGCATGGAATATGTAGAAACCTACCATCCAGAAGCATTGCAAATTATTGTTAATTACCAGGCAAAGTGTCCACCCTTTAAACCATATATGTTTTCTAAACATCTAATTGGGAATGAGAATGTAAAAGTAAAACCATTGGCATGGTGGTGTTCTATAAAAAATATAAATACGACAGCATTGGAACTTGCTCAACAGCTTCATACAGCTATTGCATCGTCAGTCAACATAGAAAGACTCTTCTCATCATACGGTTTAGTCCATTCAAAAGTACGTAATCAGCTAGGCAATGTCAAAGCGGCTAAGTTGGTTTCAATTTTTAAAGAGCTTAATTCCATCAGTGATGATCAGATTGATGACTATGAGACTGAAAAAGTGTGAGAAATTTGTTAACGTTAACGCTTGTATGCAAAATGTTTTAAGTTTTCCAATTTTTGTTATGTTCCTAACTCCTATTATTAATAAATAAATAAATAAATAATATGTATGTTAAAAAGTTCGTATAATGTATTTTGTATTTGAGATTGTATTGGAATCAGACAGCGAATGCTCTGAGGAAGATAATTACGAAAATGAATGCGTAGGGTGTGGTGACAATTATCTAACCACATCAAGCCAGGAAGATTGGATCAAGTGTACTACTTGTCACATATGGCTTCACGAGGGATGCACCAATTATCCAAATATGTGCTTACGATGTGGCAGAAAGGCGAAATAACTTATAAACTCTTCATTAATTTTTACCCAATTTTTTTGAAAAGGTTAATTTCTGGCTTTTATTAGCACCTGCCACACAGAAAAACTTCCAACAACAATTTCCTTTAAGTTCGTTGTTTAAAGATATTTACTTTTTTTGTACACCTGTATATTCTGATGTTTTACAAGTTTTCATATTTTATATAGGTATATACATATTTTTTAGTTTTCGTTCTTTAACTACTTAATGTTTTTATTTTTAATTTTAAAGCCTATTTTTAATAAACCATCTCACCCTCATTGATTTTTATGTGGTGCGCCATCACACCCATACTAGGACGGGTGAGATGGTTTTTCAAGCAGTTTTTGTTTCATTTTTTTTATAAAACTCGTAAGAATTTTTCGGCGTTACTATTCAAAATTTGATACTTTGTGGTCTGCTGAACATACATGAACAATTTTCGTAAAATTACAGTTTTTATATCAATTTGAAAAAAGGTGCGCCATCTCTCCCGACTTTACCCTATTTTATAAATATAACAAACAAAGGTGTAAAAACAAGATTCTTTCGTTAGGTAAGTGAAAACTTTATTACATCTCATTTCATGTTGGGGTAAACATGGGTGTACTCGATTGGGTAGAATGGGCAGATGCAGGATATATTTTTATATATATTCTAGCAAAAAAAAATTTTATATCTGTGGCAGATACTATATCAAATATAAGCTTCTCAAACTCAGAAATTGATGTGGTGATTATTCCGCCAGAACCCGATTACCAAACTGATGAAGAGGAGTTTGATGAAGACGATCTGGTTACAGCTCATCTTCCCCGTGATGTTCCAGTAGTAATTGAAATAGCGATAGAGGATGATAGCGATGAAAACTACAACATGCTACTATCTAAGATTCATACTACTCTATCAAAAAAAGTAAAAGTAAGTCAGCCCAAGTGGAGTAGTGTACCAGTGGATATGAAAATGGCATCCACTAATGGCAACTCCGCTCGTTTGGATAAAGTACGAGCACAATTGTCTAGCTGCAACGTCAATTCAACTGTTTGACGAAGAAGTTGTCAATCTTATAGTAGAAGAAACGAATAAATATGCTAAAGGCAGCAAATGACGAAATCAAGATTTTTGTACGTGTGCTTCTTTTTAGTGGTTATCATAAATTACCTCGTGCGAGTTTATATTGGTCTTTGGATGAAGACGTGAATGTTCCATTTATCTCGAACTGTATTAGTAGAAATAGGTACGAGGAGATAAAAAAATATATACACTTGGCAGAAAACAGCCAGATTGACAGAAATGATAAAATGTTCAAAGTACGATCACTGATGAACTTACTGAATAAAAAGTTCCAACAGTTCAGAATTTTTCACAAATGTTTGTCCATTGATGAAGCGATGGTCCGATATTTTGGACATTATTCTGCGAAACAGTTCATCAAGGGTAAACCAGTACTCTTTGGCTATAAAGACTGGATGTTATGTAGCTCCAGTGGCTATTGTTATGCCTTTGATACTTATTGTGGTGCTAAGCCGACCAACTGTGATGATGAAATTCCGAAGTCCACACTTCCCTTGGAATAGCAGGTGGTAATTGATCTTTTAAAAATTGTCAAGGAACCTACTGATCACATAGTATTCTTTGACAATTATTTTACAAGCTACGATCTTCTAACTAGTTTGAGAGAGAATGGTATACGAGTTACCGGAACTGTGCTAAAAAATGTCCAATTCTTCCTACCGCCCAGATGAAAAAAAGGCCGTGGTAATTTCGATTATCGTTACGACAAAGAAAACTCTCTCCTTTTCGTAAGATGGCATGATAATAGTGTCGTTACGATGGCTACCAATTACGACGGCATAGAACCAATGTCACAGGTGAAAAGATGGTCGTCAAAGGAAAAGGAAAAAATATTAGTATACCAACCGAAGCTTTTCAATAGCTACAATGCGTTCATGGGAGGGGTGGATCTTCTAGATCAATCGGTCAACAATTACCGAATTGTGATGCATGACAAAAAGTGGTGGTGGGTTCTTTTCATTCACATGATAAATATCATTGTTGTAAAGGCATGTAGACTCCATCAAATCGCTTTCCCATAGGACCCTATGGATTAGCTATAATTTCAGCGTAATGTTACGCATCATTACTTACGGTCTTATAACAAGGCCATTGAAATAAGATCAATTGTTGGCGTCCATGGGCATGAAAATAAGTGACAATTGTTGGGATCAGAATTTAATGAAATTGCAGATTGGATTGAATAATACCATAAATGAAGCTTTGGGCGTATCATCAAGTGAAGCTCTAACGGGATTCCGACTCAATCTCCATGGGTCTAAAGAACCTAATTTAGAAAATCTTGTTGATGTCACTAAATTACAACAAACTATTGTTGAACAAATTCATAAACAACAAACTTAGCAAAAGGAACGAACCGAAGCCAATTGCAGTGAACAACTTAGTCCACATTCGAATTACTAGTCTTCCAGTAAGCGGTACTAGTCGAAAACTGACCCCTAAGTGGCGAGGTCCTTTTCGGATGTCTAAAATAATGGAGAATGACAAATACGAAGTAGTAGAAGTAAAAGGTAATAAACGATCACAAATACCATACATAGGTGTGGCTGGTGTGGAAAACATAAAACCATGGATTCGAATGAATTGGACTTAAGATATATGTGGTAAGTTGCCCATTTTATCCTTTGACTGTGTCTAGAGGACTGTGTCAAATCTAGGTATGTGTCTTGACTTGTCAACGTCCATGACTGTGTCTGTGACTATACCTAGCCCAGTGGCATTTGTCTGTTCTGTGGCCTTATGCAACTGTGATGGTGACTATGCTTGCAAAGGGGTGTTTTCCTTTCCCGAGACCTTTTCATTTTGTTTTTTTGTTCATTGTGTATCGATTAAAGGGACGCCTTTAATTGTATTTATGATGGACGATTGGAAGATAATTGAGTCTGTTATTTAATTATATATTTATATATGTGTTTTCTTTTCTCAGTGTCTGGCTTCCTAGTTGCAACTTGGCTTGGCAGAACTGAAACTACATAATATTGAGGACCGAGCGTAGCCGCGAAACAAGCAAGAAGTATTGAAGTCTGGACAATCCAGCCGTTTTATTTACGTTGAAAAAAAAAACTTTTAAATTTTTTTTTTTATATATGTATATATTTTAATAGACATTTTCTGGAACGAGGACGTTCCCGTGTAGTCAGAAAAGGCCGTGTAAAATATAGAGATAAGCCGGTGATGTCATGTTGGTGGAACCTCAAATAGTGCTAACAGGACGGCTTACGTATCAGGAACTAGGAACACAAGAAAAATAAATAACTGATGGCAGCGGTGAGATAGACTACGGCTCGAAATGGAAGAATTGCTGACAGAAGTTTTGAAGACGTTCAAATCAGCGAAAAACACCCCAGGATCAGATAGATTTTCCATATTTTCGTCCCGCAAAAGATGACACTCAGGTCTGGTTAGAGCAGGTTGAAAGAATAAAGAAGGAATTTGAGTTATCAGACTTGCAAATTGTGGTAAGAGTTGGCAATTCAGCACGACCATCCGGTTCATTACCTAGGAGTTTACTGGACAATCCCACAGGCCACTTTCCAAAGTTGTCGAATCAACTACGATGCAGCATATGCCACAGCAGAATTAGGTGGACTTGTGAGAAGTGCAATGTTACTCTTTGTATTGAGAGAAACTTTTTCAAGATATTTCACAATCAGAATTAATTTTTGACATTCCGACTGATTTCTTTTAAATAAATAAAAATTTTATGTTTCTTTGTTGATTTATATTCTATATGTGCCCGATGTACTCATTTGGGTACACCATTATTTTTCTTACGTTCGGCAACTAAGCTAAAAATGAAACAGATGACAATAATATACTGTATTCGACTAGATTCAGTTATAAATATTTTAATCTTTCACTAGATTGACTTGTACCAAGTTGACTTGGTTGACAGCTATTTGACAGCTGCCAACTGTCAATTTTGAAAATCTAACAACAGATCTGAATTCAGCAACCTCAAAAATATAAACCTAGATAATAAAAAAAATGAAATAGGCTATTTCAAAAGTCTATACACACTGCGCATATACATAAATCCGTGGAGGATATTCGGAGCTTTAAAGCTCTGTACCGGCCAAACTATCCATTTTTGAGCTTTGTGGCCATTGAGACAATTGACCAGTATGATGAACTCTATCACATATCAAAAATTCAGCGAATTTGACCGGGACCCAATTTCCATAAGATTTGTGCGGGGTCCTTTATTTAGTTATTTTATAAGATGTTTAAAATAACCTCCGCCTGCTCTAATGCACAATCTGCATCTGCGAAAAAAGTTTCTTTTAATTCGCCGCAGGGCTTGTTCATTGCGTTTGATTTGCTCCGCAACCGTTCTTATTTTTTTAACAGATTGTCTGCTCATTGGGTGATTCTTTCAAATAAACTTGTTCTTAGAATTTAATTAAAAAGTTCTTGCTTGCACTTTACGATTTTTTTTTCATCAAGCAGGTTATGAATTGAAAATAAATTTGTGACAGTTAGACAAATTAGTCTGACATTTGTAATAGATACTTTTCGGCGTGGTATAATGCTCTATACTCAACGTGAATATGCAGAAATGCATTTCATTTATGGGTTTTGTGATGGAAACGCTAGAAGGACTGCGAGAGAATACCGTAACAGATATCCAAATCGAGAACATTACCCAGATTATCGTGTTTTTATACGTGTTCACAATGCTTATGTAACTGGTAGACTTCCTGGTGAATCAATTAGAGAAGGAAGACCGAGAAACAATGTTGATGAAATGATACTTCATGAAATTGAAGCGAATTCTTCAACTAGTGTACGTCGCATATCAAGAGATACTGGAGTACCAAAGTCAACAGTACACCGCACTTTAAGAAGACAGTTATTGCATCCATATCACGTTCAACGTGTACAAGAACTTCTGCCAGAAGACTACCAACGAAGGATGCAGTTCTGTAGAGAAATCTTAACGAAGTGCAGGCAAGATCCAAACTTTTTTAAATCAATTTTATGGACAGACGAATGCGGCTTTAAACGCAACGGAATATTCAACATTCACAATCTACATTTCTGGGAAGAAGATAATTCAAATGTGATAAGGATTGACCGATTTCAACACCACTTTAGTGTTAATTTATGGGCTGGGGTAATCAATGCTCAGTTAATTAGACCTTTTGAACTACTAGCTAGGTTTAAATGGTGTTGAATATCTTAGATTTTTGGAAAATGAATTGCCCGTTTTATTAGAGGACGTATTATTAGCTGTAAGGCAACATGTGGTTACAACAAACCAATAGAATTATTGTATTTAGATGTAAACATGTATATTTATAATTTATTATGTAGGGGAGCAAGGGCGTACCCAGGTAGGGGTGGGGGGGGCAGCTGCCCCCCCCCCCCTAGAAGATAAAATAAACGTCAATTTTCCTGGCAAGTGGGAATTAAAAACGTGTTACCTACTTTGCGCAAAATGAAGTGTTGGAAACAAAATATCTTTTCAGTCAGATATTTTAATTTAATATTTTTTTTATCTATAATTAAATATTCTACAACATTCAATATAGTATACTGTTAGCGACGCAATATAATTNAGAGCGCCAGAAGAAAGGGCCCTAGCCGGCGGGGCCCAGCCAGGACAGGAGGAGGCCCCACGAACCGATCCAATCCGGCCGCGTTGGCGGTCCGGAATGACGGGGAAAGGGCCTACCTCTACGAGGCGTCCGGGCCTACAGCGATGAAGTGGGTAAAGAGCGATAATCCCGCTCGACCCCGCTCCATCCGAGGTCATTTTTCCTGCCAAGGATATTGGCGCGCGGTAGAGCAGTTCAGTTCTGGGGAGTTCTTCTAAGCAGTTCTGGGGAGTTCTTCTAAGGGTTCTGAGTAGTTCTTCTAAGAGATTTGAGTGGTTCTAAAGCAGTTCTAGGAGACCTGAGTAGACCTCGAGAGATCTGAACAGACCTGAGCAGACCTCAGCAGACCTCGAGAGACCAGGAAACCTCTTAGAAATTTCATCGTGGTAGGTGATCCCGATAATAACCTTTACGTAGGGAATACGTAAGGAAGAACTTAAAGAATTCAAAAAACGAGTGCGGCGACGAATCGCGTAGAAAAATTCATAGGCGAAGGACGCGATCGCGAGGGGAAACTTACCTAGACGTTCAACGACCTATAATAGAAGTAGCAGTTACTTGTACTTACCTACAATATACGTGTCAGTCCAACGTTGAGTTTCTTCTGGTCCAGTCCATAGTAGTGACGCCTTCAGCGTGGAGTTAGAGCGTGTTTGAATCTGAAAGAAAGAATACATATTAGTAGTCAGGACCTTCAGTCACATATACTTAAAGGTCATATCCGTAGCGCAAGCTATGAGAGCTTGAGTTACCGATTAGTAGAGTCAGTGTTGAATCTAATAATAAATATCCGTCTTTGTCTAATTCTGAGTGCCTATCCCAGCCAGNACAAATCAAACAGTTCTTAATCTACATTCGAACTAAACTTGAGAATTTTGAAAACCCAAAAATTAGACAAAGACGTGGACTTATTAATATCGTAGGCTCGTTGCATAAATACCTTTTCGGAACCCTGGATAATACCGATTTAGAAACTATCAATTCAAAATTTAACACTCTTCTACAAAACCAAAATAAAATAAAAATACAGTTAGATCTCCAAAGTTCTATATTAATCGATTTAAATAACAAATTAAATAATTCGTTTTCTAAAATTGACCAAAATTTCAAAGTAATCTCACATACAATAGAAAAAATGAAAAACGATGTTGAATGTGTCAAAATTCAAATAAACTTGCATGATGCGTTTACTCAAATAGATGATATACTCTCAAATTTAGAAACAGCAACAAATCTTGCTCAACACAATATCATCCACAACTTCTTTCTACCTTTAAAAAATGTCAAACCTATATTAAACCAACTCTACGCTATGTATGATCGAAAAGAGATAATTGATCTCACTAACCTACATTCTTACTATAACTTATTCTTAATCTCGGTAGATATTCTAGAATACAAAATTATGGTTAAACTGTCAGTACCACTATTCCTCCCTAAACCATATAATACCTACCATTTGATTCCTATCCCGATTAATGGTCAGATCATTATCCCTACTCAACCTTACCTTCATGTAAATCTGGATACGCAACAACATATGTGGACCACCCAACCATGCCCATCCATAGAGGAATACAACTTATGCAAAGGAACTTTCCGACTCCAACAAGATCAGTGTTTCCTGCCCCTGATCCAAAATAAACCACACCAGTGCCCATCGACCAAGGTCGAACTACAAACAACGATGCTGGAACAACTTAGGAACAACTTAATCCTAATAATTCCCCAACAAAAGGAGTTAATCCGTGAACAGTGCCACGTCAAACAAACTTACACCATTGATAAACCATCCCTTGTGACGATAGACTCATGTGATGTGATCATTAAAGACAGCCGTTTCTCCCCTAAAAGTGATTTTATCGAACAAACCCAAATTAACCTTCCGACGATCCACCTCGAACCATCCAATGGACCTTCAATCCATCTCCAAGAAGTGGAAATCCAGGATTTCCAGCAATTACAACGATTAACAAAAAATTTAAGACCAGTACATCTTGATGACTTTGAAAATATGAAAACCAAAAATATTGTTTCTTCTGTTCTGTTTATTGTTTTAATAATTGTAATCTGTATCATATTATTATACTGTCGTTTCTTTCATCACAAAAAAAGAAATTACTGTCAAAGGAATTCCACAGCTCCTTCTACAGCTATAGAAATTCCGCTTAAGGAGAGAGGTGTAATATAAGGACCCTGTATAACGTCTATTTTTATTTTTTAGTATAAAGACATATCTAATATAACATATAATGTAACATCAGCATTCCTGTCGCATCATCTTATTCCAGAAATGCTGATGCATATAATTTATTCCTATTTAAAGCCGCTAGATCATATGTACAGCACAGTATAGTTTTTGCTTCATGTTTGTCAACTTACGTTGGTGCTAATAAAAAGTTATAAACATCCAGACCTATAATTTTATTCATATTACTAACTAGGTATTTTAAAAAATATGTTTCTCTCTACTTACAATGATTATTTTATAATAAATTATAATTTCCCAGCCTCGATCATGTCATCTTGCCAATCAACTTTTCCTTTACCATTAAAATAATCACAGTACTTCTTTTTATTCATCTTGGCTTTTAATGATACATTACTTTTTTATTTTTGACAGAAACCAATTCAACACCTTGCGAACGCCAATAGCCATTCTCAGTTTCATGTGTAACTGGATTTTCTCTATCAAAAGTAGTAGCTGTTGCATAAGATGGACTATTTCTTCTTAAAAAATTACGATGGGGCTGCAGCTATGAGTGGGTATTTGCACGCTGCCCAAGCATATATTCGTCAAGAATGTTCTCTTGCTCTTTATGTACATTGTAGTGCACACTCTCTCAACCTTGTTATTGCTGACTCATGTTCACAAGCAGATGTGCGAAACTACGTTGGGATCGTGCAGTCTGTTGGTTCCTACTTTAGACATTCGGCTCAACGCACTGCGTTCTGAACGAAAAAATTAGGGATCTGTATGCTTTAGGTTTCGAGCTACCACTGCAAGTCAAATAATGGGTTCTCTACCGGCTGACAGACTACAAATAGGTCGACCTTTTCTTAAAGTTGGGGTTGACTTTGGTGGACCAATATTAATAAAAACATCTGGAATTCGTAAAGCACAGGTTACTAAGGCATATATTGCATTATTTATATGTATGGTTACTAGAGCAATACACTTGGAATTAGTATCTTCATTATCTACAGAGGCATTCATTTTAACACTAAAGAGATTCATTTCCCGTAGAGGTTGTCCAGATAATACAGAGTAGGGGAGAGTAACCCAAGTTGGGACAGTATTCCAAGAAGGGACACGTTGATAAATTGGAAATTTAGCCTTGTAGCTCCATCTAAATACTGATTAGGCAACTTCGCAAAAGCATGCATGTTGCCTATGAAATTCAGTCCAATCCAATAATCGCCGCGTACAGTACAGGTGTTTTGGTGATTTGTGCAGTATTATTAAAATATTTCCCGAAAAACAAAAGCTGGAATAATATCGATAATGTAAGTTATGTTCCTCTTTCTCTCGCAGCCTTTTAGGATAGACGTTAGCGAATAGTTTCGCATAAATTTGTTCGAACATATCATGTGATGAACTTTGTAGGTTATGTCACGTTTATAAACGGCCACATTTCTTAAGATGGGACATAGTAGCGATTCCGAAGTTGGGAGGTCCCACCTTGAGAAACTGTTTTTTACAATACAGTGAGAAATGTTTTCTTTTTGTCTCTGAATTACAGATGCCTAAAGTAGATTGTTATTACAAAAGAAAAACCGATCGTGGAAAATGGTTGACTCAAGACATGCTTGAGGCTGTTCGGAAAGTTAGAGATCATGAGTTATCTATTCGACAGGCTGCAGACAGATACAATGTGCCGAAAAGTACATTGGAGAGAAGAATCACAAATAAAAACAAAATTGTGAAAGAAGATGAAAAATATCTTGGACGATTTCGACAGGTCTTCTCGGAGGAACAAGAGCTAGAAATTATGGAGTACATTCTCGAGATGGAAAAGCGGTTTTTTTGGCATCACTTATACAGAACTTCGCAAGTTAGCATTTGATTTTGCCAGTGTCAATAATATTGCCAATAATTTCAATAAAGAGACTAAAATGGCTTCAAAGAAGTGGATTTACGGATTTTTACGTAGGCATACAAATATTTCCTTGAGGAAACCTGAAGCCACATCCTATGCTAGAGCTACAGGTTTCAATAAACAAGCAGTTCGAAGTATTTTCAAGAATCTTGAAAATATTTATGTGAAATATAAACTTACTCCAAATCGCATTTGGAATGTGGACGAAACTGGTGTGACGACCGTCCAGAAGTTATCAAAAGTTCTCGCGCAGAAGGGCAAGAAGCAGGTTGGTGGGCTAACGAGTGCAGAAAGGGGACTAAATGTTACTATTGTGGCTTCTATGAGCGCAAGCGGAAATTTTTTGGCACCAGCTTTCATTTTTCCCAGAAAGAGAATAAAACCCGAACTCATGGACAATACACCTAATGGAAGTCCAGCTTTCCCACAAGATAAAGGTTGGATGGATCGGGACGTATTTCTAGAGTTTATAAAATATTTTGTTGATCAAACCAGACCGTCCACACAACAGCCAGTTCTTATTATCTTGGACGGCCACTGTTCTCATACAAAAAGCTTGGCCGTCATAAACTTTTGTCGTCAAAATGGTGTCATTTTATTGTGTTTACCGCCTCATTGTACACACAAAATGCAACCATTGGACGTTGCATATTTTAAATCATTTATGACTTATTACAACATGCACATAAATAGATGGTTGAAAAATCATTGCGGTCGTACCTTCGGCATCTACCAAATAGCTGGAGCTGTTAAAGAAGCCTTTGAGAAGGCTTCAAGTGTAGAGACTGCCACAAATGGATATCGAAAAACTGGTATTTGGCCATTTAATGACAGTGTATTCCAGGATTTCGAATTTGCTGCATCACAAACAACTGAATTACGAGATTCTGAAAATATGAATCCAACGGAAGCGAAGGAAATTCATCGAGCAATAAAATGCCATACTCCTCTAGATGTGAATTTGTTCGAAGATCCCACCCCTTCTACGTCAAGAGAGCAAAGAACGCCTACACAAAAAAAAACATCAAAATAGTGATTCCGAAGACGATAAGCCGCTATCAACTTTTATAACTAAACATAAAAGTGACAAAAGCATGGCTGATGAGAGTTTTCCTTCTAAGATAAAACTTATTGACATCAGTCCATTGCCAATAGCAAAGGAAAAAAATAAAAAATCATCTGGCAAAAGATCCTTAAAATCAACTATTTTAACAGAATTACCCTACAAAAACGAATTGCCTTGCCTTGGAGACCCCAAAATCACAAAAAGTAAAAAAATCTATTTTTAACGAAGCCAAAAATAAAAATGATAAAAAGTGTAGTGTGAGGCCCAATAAATCCAACACCAGTGCAGACGTTGACGACACCAGTTGCATCGTATGCGGCGAAAAGTACTTGGAGAGCGTAGAAGATTGGTACAACTGCCACCAGTGCTTAGGATGGGCTCATGAATCATGTGGAGTTTTAGATGAAAAGTATTTCACATGTAGCATTTGCGCATTGTAGCAGTATGATGTCCCTTCTTAGGTAATCAGGCAACCCAACTTAAGAACCCAGCGTCCTAAGATGGGACATTTGCAATTTTTTTTGTAGTTATAGAAATAAAGACATTTTGTTTACATTGACGCAATTTATTGCCAAAGACTGTTTCTTAGTTGAATAAATATTCATTTGGTGCCATAGAAGTTGTTTTATTCCTGTTCACTTTTGAAATATTCATCTTAGAAAAAAATCGTCCCGTCTTAGGTTACTCTCCCCTACAGAGTGTACAAAATTCTCAATCTCAGGTGGCTAGGGATATTGCTTTATCAGTAATGAATGTTCCTAAATTTGAAGGCGACTATGGTGGATGGCGTTAGTATGTATACAGCATCGGTACATAATGATACAAAATTAACGAAGGTTCAGAAATTTATTTATTTACAGTCATTTTTAGTTGATGAACCACTCTCTTTAATATGTGATTTGGACATTAGTGATGAAAACTATGATAAAGCATTTAATATTTTAAAATCAAATTATGACAAAAAGATGCCAATTATTAATTATCATAACAATGGACATTTACAGGCAACAGTGGTTCCCTACATATTTTGGTTCTTCAGCCGGATGAAATTGTTGAGTTTTTCACGGATGAGAAATTGGTGATCAGCTCGAGCTAGGAAATCGCAGATTGTAGGATTTGCAGTTGAAATTAGGAAAGGTTTGCACAAAGCGAAGTTGAAGTACAACGTTTTACAAGGAAGGAACAGAAGGTGCTGAACGTTGGACGTATCTCTCTCACTCTCACATACGACACCCACTCAGTCAACACAAGGACGACTACGGGCTAGGTACTCACATTAAGGAAGGTTTAAGGTCAGATTGTTTTTTACTAAACATACTGATAGATTATCGCTCATCTCTCTCCCATAAGGAAGGCTTTTAAAGAACCCTTTGAAGCAAATAGACTATCTATCATTGAAGGTTTAAATTTAGTAATTAATCAAGGTTTTTTTTATTTTCTGTGTTTAGGTTATTTACTATTTTATTATAAAACATGAATTAGGATTGTATATCAATTCACTCACTTATAGTATACTAATTGTTTAAAAAAGGGATATTTTCGTTGAAGGAAAATAGAATCAGAAATTAATGTTTTAATAAAAAAAAGAGGAAGGTATAAGGGGNAAATTCATCGAGCAATAAAATGCCATACTCCTCTAGATGTGAATTTGTTCGAAGATCCCACCCCGTCTACGTCAAGAGAGCAAAGAACGCCTACGCAGAAAAACATCAAAATAGTGATTCCGAAGACGATAAGCCGCTATCAACTTTTATAACTAAACATAAAAGTGAAAAAAGCATGGCTGATGAGAGTTTTCCTTCTAAGATAAAACTTATTGACATCAGTCCATTGCCAATAGCAAAGGAAAAAAATAAAAAATCATCTGGCAAAGGATCCTTAAAATCAACTATTTTAACAGAATTACCCTACAAAAACGAATTGCCTTGCCTTGGAGACCCCAAAATCACAAAAAGTAAAAAAATCTATTTTTAACGAAGCCAAAAATAAAAATGATAAAAAGTGTAGTGTGAGGCCCAATAAATCCAACACCAGTGCAGACGTTGACGACACCAGTTGCATCATATGCGGCGAAAAGTACTTGGAGAGCGTAGAAGATTGGTACAACTGCCACCAGTGCTTAGGATGGGCTCATGAATCATGTGGAGTTTTAGATGAAAAGTATTTCACATGTAGCATTTGAGCATTGTAGCAGTATGATGTCCCTTCTTAGGTAACCAGGCGACCCAACTTAGGAACCCAGCGTCCTAAGATGGGACATTTGCAATTTTTTTTTTGTAGTTATAGAAATAAAGACATTTTGTTTACATTGGCGCAATTTATTGCCAAAGACTGTTTCTTAGTTGAATAAATATTGAATAATAGTAATAGGTACCATACCATACTTATGTATGAAAATGTATGTTGTGTTTGAACATTTATTAATAATTATTAAGTTAATAATATATTTGTTACAAATATATTTCTGGAGGCAAGAAAATGTATATTATAATTTATACCCAATTACAATTTTGAATATAAATTGTTTTCTTTAAAACCTACTTTACTAATTTTAGAACCAAGCTAAATTTTAGTAGTAGACAGTAGGGGACTGTCCGATAACATTAAAATATTCTTAAAGCGGCCCAGACTTCTATACCCGGTGCATCAGAGAGGGCGCATTGTCTGTCTCCCTTTATCCTCGCCTATTATTTATATGTATACACATATAGTGAGAGTGTCTTAGCCGTTTGTTAGGTAAGGTAGGTTCAAGCTATAAAAATTGAAGTTACTGACCAAAAATTTTTGGTATATGGAGTCAGATGGAATGTGATTCTATGCATGTCAGAATATAATATAGGTCAAAAAACGTCCTTGTGTACTTGCCCCATGAATGGGTAACAATAGCCAAAGACGCGAAAACGAATGAGCCGAAGCGAAGTACAAAGTTTTTCAAAAACAAGACATAAATTTTATTGACTGGAAACCCCTGGCTAAACTTATTATGGTTAACCGCAATAAAGACGAAGATGGAAATACAGTTAAATGGCACAATATTAAATGGATTAGATATGAAAAAGCTAATCCCTTTGTGATTAAAATTAAAACAAATGTTGATGAAGAATTCCGTAAAATATTGATAATTCCCCATAGAGGTGGCCGGGTTACTTTAGCTACAATGGAAAGATGTCTTAAGCCTGTGTACGTAGAAAAATATCTGCTGCAGATATTGCAGAATTCGAAAGAAATTTCAAATGCAAAAAATTTCCCAAACGACTGTGTTGACTGGAGACGAAAGCATTGTGGAAGAAACAGCTCTACCAGACATACAGGATGAGGAAGATCAAGATTTTTTTCAAAACTGACTACTACTTTATAATAACTGTAGGTAACTACTATTAACTTTTTAGTTTAAAAATAAAGTTCAGTAAACATAGCTATCTGTGTATTATTGCTTATAAAAAAAATACTGAGGTCAATATCTCAGTTGCCTATTAGAAATGAATAGAAAGACCCTACATAATAAGGTTATAAAACCGAAAACAATAAACCTTAAAAATCTGATTTGACTGGACTCTTTAAAGTGTCCTGAAAAAACGTGATTTTATAGTTAGCTACCTTTGGAATGCAACCATCGAATTGTCAACAGAGCTGGGCAGTACTCGAGTACAAATAGTCGAATACTGTACTCTAAGTACATTTCTGGTACTCTGTATCTGGTACCCGGTATATTTTCAAAAAGATACTCAGTACTCGTACCCGCACATATTACGCAAGTCTGAACTTGATTGGCGCTGCTGAGAAACTAACTTGATAATTGCAAAGAATCGAGGGATACAGGAGATTCAAGTGATGATTTTTTTTTTTTTTGATTTCAATGAACCAGAACATCCAAACAAATCGCACAGACACAGTCTCAATCTGCTACCGAAAACGAAGCAATGAAAATTTCCAAAATGAACCACAGATGAAATCAAGGGTTTTATTGCAATTTTAATTGTGAGTGGATACAACACTTTACCTTCAAAGAAAATGTATTGGGGTATGAACAATGATGTAAAAAACTCTCTTGTGAGCAACGCGATGCGACGAAATCGTTTTTTACAAATACAGAGATTTCTCTACTACCAAGATAACACAAAAATGGATGTATCTGATAAGGCCTGCATGATAAGGCCCTTTATGGACCGAATAACGGCTAAATGTTTACAAAACTTTGTACCTGTGAAAGAACTTGATTACGATGAATCCATGATAAAGTATTTTGGTCGCCACGGATGTAAGTCGTGGCAAACCGATTAGATTTGGCTACAAAATGTGGGCACTAAACACTGAAGAAGGGTATTTGGTCAATTTTGATATATCAAGGTACCAATCCCCGTGGAAACAAAAATTACGATACTTTATTTGATAAAGCTGCAGCACCTTCGGTGCTAATGCTAGATGAATTACATGTAAAATATGTAGGTTATAATATACACGATGACAACCTTTTTACAGGATGCAATTTATTTGCCTACTTACGACATTTAGGTTATGATGCTGTTGGTACTGTTAGGGATAATCCTTTACCAACAACGCCTTGTCCACTGGAAGATAAATAAAGGTTTGCCAAAACAGAAAGAGGTGTAAATCAATATGTACTAGATAAAAGTGATGGAATACTGTTTGCAAGGTGGATGAATAATTCAGTTGTGACCATGGCTTCGACTGGCCCTGGAGTGTCTTCTTCTGGAACTGTAAATAGATACTCACAAAAAGAGAAGCAAAATATTGTAGTCAATCGACCAAACTGTATTGCTCAGTATAATAGCAACTAGGGACCTAGTGGACGAATGTGTATCAAATTATAGGATAAGAATTCGTAGCAAGAAATGGTACTGGTCTATTATCACCTGGCTCTTGGACATATCAATAAATAATGCATGGCTTTTATATAGACATAACAACAAAGGACTTTCAAATATACAACTTAGATATCTCAAGTGTATTTAGCACGTTATGGGGTACCTTTATAACAGCCAGGCAGGATATCACTTAAGTGCAATATGCTTCCAGATATACGGTGTGATCGTATGGACCATTTTGTTGCTCCCTGCCAAAGAAGACGGTGCGCCAAAAATGTGACATCGGACTTTGTGTGGCATGTTTTACAACTTATTATACCAAATAGTAATAAGTTATTGAAATCATGCTTGAAAGTAAAAATGTTTTCTAGCATATACTGTTGTTTTTTACCTATGAAACAAAGGTCTACATAAACGCCCACGGATACCATATAGTATTGTCGCGGGTTCAAGGCCGCGATCGCGAGAAAATCCGCGTCAATTGAATAGTTTTGTTAAACAGCTAAGGAAGGAAACGACCATGATTGGTCCAGACGGCGTTTTGGGGAGTGGCCGGTTGGTCAAAACCATAAAAATATAGATCACATTCGTGATTCAGAGAGAGAGAGTTGATTAGCATTCAGAGAGTGCACTTAACCGTTTTCTCAGTTAAAATTTTGTTTGAGATAATTTTAGTTAAGACAATGTAAAAAATTATTAATCACTCATACGAAGTTATTTTTAATGGAAAAGTTTGTTTCTGTCATTTCGGTCGGACAGGAGGAATGTTGTAGACTGTTAAAAATTATCGTTGTAGAGGTTTCTGGGAAAAAACTGACTGAAACCGCGTCGTCAATACAGGTGCTCGACCAGCGCGGGGAATATATCATATAAATAATCGTGTGAAGTATATCCGCCAGTAGTACGAGACGTACGCAAGAAGTAACACTCCTAGTGTTACTATATTGTCAATTATTAAAATAATCCGATGCAGAACTGTGTACTTACCCGACAATATATGTATCTGGTGTAACGTTGAGTGTTATTTTCCAAAGTTGTCCATTCCTAGTAGTGGTTTCACCTCCAGTGGTCCACATCAGTCACAGTAGTCTGAAACAGAAAAATTATTGAGAAAAGGTAGTTCTTTTTAAATCAGTGAAAGCTAATAACAATAATACAACCTAACTAAGAGTTTAAAAATAAAGTGTGCAAGAGAACAGAGATGACTTGGACCAGAGATTCAAGTAGCAGGCAGACCGTAGCGTATACGGCAAGTGAAGTAAAAAACTATTACAATCACATGTGGAGTACCGCTAGTTGTGAACATTAACTGAAAAACAGTGAAAGTAGATAAGACGAAGATAAATAGAGACAGTATAGTTTTCATGCATATATGTACAAGATAGTAAAGACCTTTAATAGAGGTACAAATTAAGAAGTGGTATAGAACTAGAGTCAAAGTAAATAGTAAAGTGGTAACGAAATAAAGCATAAATTTACTAGAGACAATTTATATACCGGGTGATACCTGCTCACCCATATCAAAAATATTAATCTTACATGTAAAGTAATGCACGCAAACATTATAACTTCAAGAGATTATGTAGGTGCCTGTGCGCCTCAACCGACAATGGATATAGAGGAGACGCCAGGAGTCTCTCATCTCCACAGAATCATTGGAAGGTGTCTTTGATGGGGACACCTAAGAATGTATATGGATAGTCGTCGGCCCGCTTCCATAACACAGGAACAAATTCGTACACATCCAAAGGCACCAGAAAGAAAAACCATCCACAGACAACAACAGGCTACAAAAATTCTAACAGAAATACCAGAGAAAATCAAAGAGAATGATTAAGAAGTTCCAAAGTCAAACCAAAATCTTTACCCAGCCAACCAACAATAAAGAAAATAAAAAGAAAAATAGTGGAAGCAGTAGCGATAGTGATCTTGACAGCTCCGATTATTTATTTATTTATAGTGACTTTTTACCGGAACCAAATGCACGATCTAATGAGGACATGAAAAATAATATCAAAAGCACACATCTACAGAAGAACATAAGATTGATAATAAATATGAAAATATTAAGTTGAATTGATTTTACAACTCCTGGAAATTCTACTAATAGAAGCTCATTTGTATGCTAATTATCTATATAATGTTTCCACACAGTACAAATTTAGTTACAGCTATTCGTCACGACGCATCTGTAACTGAGCGCTCACTATTTTATATAATTTAATTGGTGTATTTGGTTAGAACTACAGTCTCCTACTAAGTTACATGCCATGAAATATGAAATTTGACAACAATGTAGGTAGTCCAATCATTTGCTTTCACAACCTCAAAATAAGTGTTGCATTTTTCTTTTGGCCCTGCGAGTTTAGTAAATTACTTTTTTGACTTGTGATTTTGTACTATGTTGACTAAGACTGTCTATCTAATTATGAATATATCAAGAAAATTGGGAGTGATGTCATCCATTTCTCATCATTTGAACTTTATTAATTTTCCTCTGTTATCATTGTAGATGCCCCGGCATTGATGCATACCTGGATGTTAGTCCAAGTACTTTAAAAACTGAATCCCTAAAAGCTACTTTTTCTTTTCCAAGGACCCACTGTTGCAAAAAATGTGGCTTATACACAGGGAATCCTATGTTAGTAAATATTCAGGTGTTTGCAATTTGAGGACAGCGAAATCACAACAGTGGAGTTTTATAAGGATAGTCAGGGTAATACACACGAGGCTAAACTAACATATCCTCGTTTAAAAGAGGGTGCAGTTCCACACATATTTCCCAATCAACCGAAGTATCTTTCTACACCTAAACCGGTGTCACGACGTAATCCTGGAGAAAGAAGACAAGATGCATTGCAAAGACAAAATAATGATATTTAGGAGTTTCTTGCTGATGACATTATATCAAGCTTTAAATATTTTGTGCAGCTGTTCCAAAAAAACACTTAATAAGTGGAATTACAAGTGCGTTGACAATGTCTTGTATTTTTACATTTTAAATATTGATTATGACAGTACAGAATCTAACATTGATATTAGTGCAGTAAAAGTAGTTTCTAGTATTAGTGTGAATAAAAGTTTTAATGTTAGTGTTTTTGTAAACAGTTAACAGAGGGTAAGTCATTAAGCAGGTGGTCACAAATAGAAAATATACTTTCATGATATACCTTTTTTGAAAATTTCACAGTTATTGCTGATTTATTTTTTGAAAAAGCCCAAAATAATATTCAAAATGCTATAAGCTTTTTAAACGGAGAACATGTAAATGACGTTGTCCCTACATTAGAATTTGTAAAATATCAACTTAAGTTATTAACTAAAAAAAGGAAGCAGTGTAGTTTGTCTACTTATTGTTTTCTTTAACTGTATTAAATCAGTCTGCCTCAATGTATGATTTTTTAAAAAACACCTTGCCCTACCTACTAAAAGACATTTACAGTCCATCTAGTCTTCCTTAAATGTTTCCCCAGAGATTGAGAAAAAATTGTGTATAATTGTTGATGAGATCCACAAGTATATTAAGAGTGGTGTTACATATAAATCTAAAAACATTGTTTCTCCATTCGGTCATTTTAAAGAGATTGTTCGTTTAATGCTTGTAATTGATGCACCAGATGAAGAACATCGATAGCCTGTACTTGACACTATAAACAATATACAGGAATTTGAGTTTAAAATTATATGCCTTATTATTGATGATAATAGAAAACAAATCAAAACATATTTAAATAGTTTTTGTTGTCAATTTAAAAAACAGCTTGTTTTGCTGATCTACGTAATTTTTATAATCTCCAGGTCAACAAAGTAACAAAGAAAAATTATAAAACGATGTATCCTAATAAATTTTAAAGACATAATGTGAGATTAGTTGAAAATGTATTCCTTGATTCAACAATCGCTGCACTCAAATGTTCTGTGGCATATGAAGGTATGTCGAATTTCCTTGAAAATGTATATTAAAAATTGGTGGAGCATAGTTAATGTAAAGAGTAAATTTAAAGGAAAAATTAAACGTAACCACCTCTGCACACCTACAAAATCAATCACTGATATTTAAAAAAATTTATTGTATGGCAATCTGAACCCTATATGGCAGGTCTGACTGTAGACACTTATAAAGCTATTAAATGTAGCGTAACACCTCAGTGTTGATAGAATTAATAGATTATTGTTTTTCATTGTTTAAATTGGATTATATTCTCCGTGGGAAATTTCAAAGTGACAACTTATATAAGTGGTTTGGCCGTTATAGGAATTTATCAGGTTGTAGCTACTGTTCTTTCAAACAAGTTATGAATCTGAAAAGAGAATCAGAATTCAAAATTTATTAAAAAAACGGGAATAATGATATAAATAATTTAAAGCTTTGTCTTTTGAATAATGTAAACGAAAATTACAATTAAGGTATCACATAATTTATTTTTATTTTTCATTCAAACTATTTACAAGCGTATAAATTAGATGAATTCACACAACTTTACATACAATGTTGTTATATAGCTCATATTATACACAAAACAAAAAATTTTAAATATTCTAAATGTAAGGCATTGGCTGATAGAACTGTAGAAAATGATGTCAGTGATGATTATTAACAAGGAGGTCTCTGTACTGGAAGGATGCAATTAATTATATTTATTTTCACCTGTGTGCGATTTTTGATTTTATTATTCATTCAAAAGAATTGGAATCCAAATTCTTACTAAGCCACAACCAACAAAACATACTAGCAGTAGCAAATTTAGAAAGTGACAGTTTTTTAATTGATTTTAGTGGTGTATGATCTGGTGGCACAACATTTCCAAAAAAATATCGAAAGGTAGCTTCGACACTAAACAATATAGTTTTGAATAATTGAAGCGTTCGGGAGTAAAACATGGTGACAGTTTTTGAAATTTTCACGTTATTGCGTAAAGAACAAGTTAAGTACTTTCTTCATCCACTGTAATATCAAATTTTTGACATTTGTTCATAGATGTCGGTACCCATCACATACGAATATGCTGTTAACTGACATTTGCGTCAACTTTAGCACATAAAACATGTTAAACGAAGCTGATGTTCTATTGCTTTGAAAAATGTATGCTGTTTAACGCAAAATATGTTTAATAATAATGATGCATCTACACCAGAGGAACCCTTCGAAGGTTCAGACCCAGAGTTTGTGTAGAAGGAGAATCCTCAGAAAGTACAGAAGAAATGCAGGTGAGTTTCGAGGTTAGAATTTAGCCTCTACCTGTAAGCCTGTTAAGTGATTTCCTATAACATGTTTTACTTGCTGTAGGGGGTCACTGCTGTTAAGTTGCTTATCACTTAATAGGTTTTACGTGCTTATAGTGAAAATTTTGTTGCAGGCTAACATTGTCCAACTGGGAAGAAAAACAAAAAAACAGGAAAACCGGCAGAGTTGAACTAAGATGTTGAAAAATTCCGGACAGAACTACAAGACGTATAGAACAAGTGGTCAAGAAGTCGCAAAAAAGTTATCGGGCCTTCCTTGTGTTTGTAAATTGAAATGCTGGGACAGATTCTCAGAAGTTGAAAGGCAATCATTATTCTCTACATTCTGGGAACTTGGTAGCTATGACCTACAAAACACATATCTTCACGGCTGCGTAAGTACAAAATAATATTAAACGACAAACGAAAAAAAAACGGTAAGTCCATACAAACTTGCAAGAAAGCTTTTGTCTCTCTCCATGGCATTGGTACAGGATGCGTAGAATATATCGTAAAAAAAAAACAGAAAAACGGCGTCATGGTTCCCCAAAGAGACCAAAGGGGAAAGCATGGCAAACAGAAACAAAATATTTAGAAAAGGACACTGATAGAGTTCACAATTTTATACGGAGTTTGCCCCGACATCAAAGCCACTATAGTAGGAACAAGAATCCTAATAAAGAGTTCATGAGTCTTGAATATAAAATAGAAATATTATATGAACGTTATCAAGAAAAATGTCAAGCGAGAATGTTTCGTTTGTATCTTCAGGTAAGTTTAGAAGAATTTTCGTTGAGGACTATAATATCTCATTCAAAACACCCAAGTCCGACACTTGGGCCAAATGCGACGAGTTAGCAGTTAATATAAACGCCGCTAAAGAAGCAGGAAGCAATGAAAAACATCAGGAACTGGAAAATTTGAAGGAACTTCATTTACGAAAAGCAAAGGCAGAGGCACATGTTCGCCATCTTGAATAAGAGGAAAACTAGATGCATCATAACGTGATTTAACAAACGACGAATATGTAAATAGTGTTGAATTTATTGAAAATTATCCAAGCATATCAACGGAAGATGTAGTATGTACTGTAAAAGAAATATCGGTTTATGTGTTCAAAGGGCTCATATTCTAAAAAAATTGTATGGGACGCGGTTAATAAAGTGGATTCTTTGACTTGGTGGCAAGGGTACTGTTTGAAAACAAATTTAGCTATTTAGCAATTCTCAGCATGTCTACTTCAACTGCAACAGAACGGTTATTCTCGTCATAATCACTAGTTCATACTGCAAAAAGGAATAGATTAACAGTCGAAAAAGCGGGCTTCTAGCTCCCTTTACATTAACATATAAAGAGTATCAAGCACATGACTATGAATCAGAAGATGACATTCCCGTGGTACACTTTACAAATAATAAAAGGATTCAACTGGATGTTCAACAATTACCAGAATCTAAATGCTCAAGTTGGACAGAAGATTACAGTCCCATGACACCTCTGGATGCAATCGATAAAAAGATAAACAAAAACTTCAAACTGAATCAGGGTGTTCATCACTATCACAAAACAAAAACTCTCAAATTTTCTTCAATTTTGAAAACACCTGTATTTTTAGTACTGAAGAAAAGAGCTCCTAGAAAAAAGGCAGTTAATATTACAAAGCCCAAATATTGTCAAAGAATATATTTTCTTCTAAATCCCCGCAGAACATTAAAACGTTACAGAAAGAATATCCATAAGCGTGGTAAGGTGGTGAAAAAATATTTTAAATATCTATATTTCCATAATTTTTATATTGCTAATATAATACATAATCGTAGTACGGTACCTATTTAAATAAATAAAATGTCGACAAAACATAGTGATATATGTGCTTGTGCACATTTTGAAGTATTGAGCGACAACGATAAGAAAGCAAAGTTAATTGTAAACAAAGTTTGTCAATATCTGATGGATCTTTGGGTAATTTAAATAAGCATATGAAGAGGGTGCAATCTACAATTCCAATTAAAAGATCTACGGAGCTTTCTACTGCAGTTTTACACGGTGAATCAACTGTACCGGTAAATCCTGAGGCAGTAATGCAGGGAGGTAAGGTATTCAGGATATGTTTTAAAAACAGTTAATAAAGAATAAAATTTGTAGAGCTTGGTCCAAGCAGTAGCAGGAATCAATCAAAAAAATTTAAACCATCTCCAATGCAGACAGATATGTATATCGATATTCTTACAAAATACTAATCCCATACCAATATCTAAGAGTAAGGAGCTATAAGTTATTACCAATGATCATTAAAAGGTACAGCAAGACCCCGCTTAACGCTGTTTCGTTTAGTGCTGTTTCAGAGAGCACTACTATTAATTGATAATGCTCCAAGCCACCCAACAAATTTATCAGACTGAACAACATGCATTCCAGTCGAAGTGGTTTTCTTGCCGCCTAACACAACTGCCTTAATCCAACCAATGGACCAAGGCGTTATATCCAATTTTAAGGCTTATTACTTGCGGCGAACATTTAAGCAAATGTTTGAAAAAACAGACGGAGAAGAGAAGCAATCAATAAGAAAATTTTGGAAAAACTACAATATCATGAATGTTGTAGAAAACATAAAGCTTTCTTGGAATGAGATAACAGAAAATCTTTGAAAGGAGTATGGAAGAACAATTGGCCAGATTTAAGTAAGGGCGAAGACATTGGACACTCTGTCGATATGGATGAAATAGTGGAAGAAATAGTGGAATTAGCAAAACAAACCGGTTTAGATGAGGTAAATGTGGAAGACGTCAAAGAAATAGTTCAAGAAACAGCAGCTAGTCTTTCTAATGATTAGCTCAAGAAATTAACTGAGCAAGAAGAAAACAAAAATATTGATAGTGATTTCGAAGAAGAGCAAAAAGAACTTTTGATGGCGTTTGTAAAAAGGAGTTTGACCACTATAACTGAAATTATGGACCAATTTGTTGAAAATGATCAAAATTTTGATCAACTTCTAACAGCAACTTCTAACAGAACGCAAAAGGAAAACGCAAACTACATTAGATGCCTTCTTGACAAAAAGGCAGAAAATTGAAAACACAGAATAGACTGAATGATCTGACTGACTTAGAATTTTATTTGTTTTTATAAGTAATATTCGTTTATATTGTTTTTATTTTTGTAAGAAATAAATGTTTGGTTTTATTTTTATTAAAAAAAACATAATTATTAAATTTAATACCTAACCAATTTTCTATCCATATTATTATATGTTAAGATAGCCTTGTTTAGCGCTGTTTTGCATTACGCTCTACTTTGATAGAACATATCCTACGTGTTAAGCGGGGTGTTACTGTATTACTCTTTTTCGATAGTGGAACATCCGGAATTTATACAACTGATGAAAATAGCAATACCGGATTATAAAATACCATCCAGAAAAACATTAAGTTAAAGACTAATGCTTCAAATTTATGAAACAACTAGAGAAAAAATTCAAGCTGACCTCAATTCTGTTGATTTTATTAGTGTTACTACTACATTCCTAGTATTTCTAGTGTAATTGAAAATGTGGAACAACCCCAACCAGCACAACAACAGTCTTCAGAACCGTCAAAATCAATGTGGTCAATTTTTGACAACACTGTAAGCAATCTTATTCAAGAAAAAAATTCTACGGTGGTTGTTACAATAGAATTCGATCGCTACTTAGTCAAACCTCTAATTAATCGTAATGACAATCCATTAGAATGGTGGTTTGAATGGCGTCATGTATATCCAACTTTATATCAGTTTTTAAAAAAACTTCTGTGTATTCCTGCTACGTCAGTTCCCTACATAAGAATATTTTCTAAAGCTGGTCAAATTATAAGGGAAAAGAGAAAAGTGTCCCAAATATTATTTTTAAACAGCAATTTTTAATTACTTTGTTTTAATTTACTAAATATTTCACTTCACATTAAATACATATAGATATGCACATGTGTAAACACCATACCTCTATATTGGTTGGTTTTAAGGTTTTATAAAGTTTATATTATGTTGTAGGTATAGCACCTAATATTTTTTGTTATAGATAAATCTAATAAAACTGTAAGAATTAAGAAAAGTGCAGAACGTTTTCAGATACAAAAAGCAGACTTGCTAACTATGTGCAGAAGGCAAAAGATGTTATAATAGAAAATATAGAATTGAAACCAGATTTTTGCAAATCACAGATTCTATCACATGAAATGAAAGCTGTATCAGAGAAATATTTAATTAGCCCAATTTTGACCACTGTTCCAATATTATTGTTTTGAAGTTAAATAATGGCGTTCAAAAATAAATATCTAGTAGACTTTTGTTGTTTATTTAAAATATTGTATTTAATTTTTTTTCGGTCTCCTATATTGTAAGAAACTGTCTATGTAAAAACTAAGAATTTTGTTTTGCATGCTTGATAGATGTTTCAAGATGAAAATTTTTGGGAGGTTGATGTCTTTATTACCCCTCCTGAAGATGGTATGGAGAGCGCCGAAGATAGCAGCTGTGAAGACGAATGTAATGACGCATCCACAAAATTAAGACGCCGTCACTTTCTGTGGATTAAAGAAAAAATAAAGGTGTCATTGGCGGTGCAAACCCTGAGTAAAAGTGTGGCAGAGGCTCTGGATTTTTTAAATAATGATTTAAAAATTGAGGATTTTCATCACTACAAATTTTTACAGGAAAATGAATAACACATTTGACATTTTCAATTCAAGGAATGTTTTAACAAAAAAAACTCATGAACTCATACTTCGATGACTGCATTGAATATATAAAAAAAAATAAAAACTGCAGAGGGCGTGCTATCAAAGAGTCTCGTAGAAAAACAGATTTTCTTGGCTTCATTATTTCTATGGAGAGTTTAAAAATGCTCTATAATGAACATATCTGAAATCTTGAAATTTTTTTTAGCGCCATTAGAAGTAAGGGAGGGTTCAATAATAATCCGACATCTAGGCAATTTCAAACTACATTGAAAAAGCTTCTGGTTCATTCTGAACTAGCAGGAAGTGACAAGGCTAATGCAGTTGTCCCCGACAACACATCAATTTTGCACTGTTCCAGTGCTTCACCAAAATTTCAATGGGACAGCAAAAAGGATGAAACAGAAATTGAAAGTTTTAGGGAAGATTTTACAAATGCCGACACGTCTTTTTTTAATTCAAATATTCGGAAGATATTATTGCTTATGCAGCTGGATTTGTTAGAAAAATGAAGAACAAAATTAAATGTGCTAGCTGTTTAAACATTTTGGAAAGAAATGAAACATTTTCAAAAGTACAGGTTCAAAAACCTATGGTGTTATGGTAAATGCTTCACAGTTTGTAACTACCATTTGCAAAGGAAGTACCCTTAGAGTTTACATAAACTGTGAATCACATAAAGTAAGAGAAGGGAATAATCGCATGCAGAATAACGCTTTTTACTTTGAAATAAACACTAAAAAGATCAGGGTTTGCAAGTTGTTTTTTAAAAACACCTTGTCTATTAATGATCGTCCCATTAGGACTGTTATAAAGAAAAAGGATTTGCAACATCCTCAATTTCTCTAAAACGATTTGCGCGGAAAACATCAAAATCATTATAAACTTCACGACGAACTCAAAGAAAGTGTTAGACAACACGTTCAATCTATACCCAGAATTCCTAGCCATTATTGCCGTGCTAATTCTAGTAGAGAATTCATTGAAGGTGGCTTAACAATTGCGGAACTCCATCGCTATTATAAAAATACGCGTCTGGGATCGGGAAAAGCAGCTGCTAATTATGTGATGTATACAAAATTTTCAACGAAGAATTTAATATTTCGTTCTTCACACCCAAAAAAGATCAGTGTGAGGTATGTGTTTCCTTCCAAAACAGTAGTGAAATAGATAAAGAACAAATGAAAGATAATTGAAGGGTTCAGTGGAAAAGTTGCCTATCCCACAAATTTGAAAAAATCAGATATTGCTGTCTATGAGGTTCCTATGTAAGCTAATTTTATTTTGCCAAAGTTGCCTAAGCATTCTCTACACGAATAACGTGGTGACATCTATCGTCAACTGTGGCAACAAGGAAATTTAATTTTTAGTTGAGCCACACTTGCCTAAACGCCTTTAAAATGGCTGCCTCTGATGAAAGCAGTGAACATGTTTTTAATGCTTCAGGTAAATCCAGTGATCCAGACTATGAACCGTGCTGTTCGAATGTACCCAGAAAAAGTAAGTAAAACTCCAATAATTGCTTCTTTATATATAAACAGATGTGTAAATACAATAACCATGTATTAATAAAGCATGTTGGTTAGGCATCTTTGCTGTATTGTGTTTTTGTGGATTAGGCAAGTCTGGTTCCAATAATTTTTATGAGTTATGCATGATAATTTTTTATTTGCAGGAGTAAATATACTAAGTAACATATTACTTCAACCCAGCAACAATATGAAGAAATTAAGTGATGAGAGCGACGACTCTGACAATACGGATGGTTTTGTGCAGGAGGGAGGACAAAAACAAATGGATAAAGAAAATATCAGGTCCAGAAAGTGTTTACTAAAACCTGATACACATAAGAAAAATATAAGGAAATTGAAGAAAATGAGGGGGGAGGAGTACTTATCAGCTAAGGGAAAAGTAGTACCTGCTAAAATATTAGATCCTGATAGATATGAAGATATCTGTCGAAAGGCGAACACAAATTCACAAAAATTTTTATTCTATGTCCTGGAGTTTAAAAAATCCGTTTATCATGGGTCAGATTTATGTCAGTAATATTAAAAGATCATGCATTAAAAAAGATACTTCTCGACGTAAAACCACTCGTATTTATAAATTGAACGATGGAGAAAGAGATGTTACCGTTTGCAAAAACTGATAGAATTCGTCATTATTTGTGAGTATATTATACTTCTGTTTAGTTTATATTCTATGGTTGCCCCCCAACTTAGATTTCTGTACCTACTGTTATTAAGTTTAGTTGGTCTAGGGATAGATGGCGCTGATATTAGTTTTGTAAATGATCAAGGCTGCCGGACTGTAAATAGAATAGTAGATGTAAAAGTCGTTGCTAATAAATAGTACCCCAAGTAATACCCAAACCTTTAAATAAGTCTTTTATCAGGTTATGGGCCCAGTTATACGCAGAAAGTAGAAAAAAAAACGTTCAACAGTCTGTGTCGTTTTTTCGTCGACAAAGCAAAAGTTAAAAAGTAAACAAAAATGGCTACAGGATATTCAGGTGCTATTGCTGTGCCAGTGTTGGAGGCAAATAACTTTGATAATTGGTGGTTCCGTATACAAATACTCCTAAAAAGGGATAAGTGTATTGATGCTATTACTACTGAGCTCAGTGAAACCACAAGCCAGCAAGACAGGTCAGAATGGGAACAAAAGGATGCAAAAGCACAGCCCATAATTGTACAAGGACTTTCAGATAAACACCTAGATATGATTAAGGAATGCCAAAATGCAAAAGCCCAGGTAGATGCTCTCAAAGCAGTATTTGCTCATTCAAGTTCGTTTACAAAACTAGCTCTATGGAGGCAGTTAAATAATCTCAAACATGCCCCAGGCGACCGATTGGAAGATCATTTTGTGAAATTCGATGCTATTATAAGGCAGCTTAAAGAGCATGGAACAGATTTTAAAGAAGATGACAAAATATGTCNCTTAGAAATAATATGGTTCAGAATTTTAATTTAAATTTGTGAGTAATCGGTACAAGATTTTTCGTAATCCAACCGAAATTTTAATTATAAATTCATATCGTAAATTACACTCTCGTGTCGGAAGTTTATTTTCAATTTCCCATGGAATACTGTTCCTAAATTAAAAACCTTTCCCATATTAACACGTTCCCAATACATTAAATTAAATTGTTGCCTACATGGAAAAAATATTTTTAAATTTACATAGTTGTAGCACTGTTGACCATAATTTATGTAGATAATAAGATTAACAACGATTGGTAACGCATTTACCAAAATTATATTTAAAATTTTGTTAAATATGTTCACTTCTGTTTTGATATGGGACACACATAATTGTGTTAAATAAATATAAATAAAATCTCAAAATTTTCTAGATAATGTACAAAAATTTCTATATACGAGCTGTTACTCATTTACAGTTACTTTTTTCCAAATATTATTGCAAAGGTTTATAAATTTTCTAGAAATTACCTTGATGCCGAAGAAAAGATATACTACAAATTTTTACTTCATTGTAAAGGTATTAACCTAATAATAATTATTATTATCATGTTGTTCTTATAAAATGAAGTCAAACAATGTTCATCGATACCAGAAGAGCTAGGTATGTAAAAGATACATTTACCCTTAAAATACATTTAAACTAAAAATACGAGGAAATATATCTGTAAAAAAAACAGTTCAAAGATATCCTGTATTCTTGCTGTTCTATTATCACCTTTAATAAAGACTAATCACGTAAATAACAGGTAATAAACAAAGAGATCTTTTGTTTTCACATTTTCCATAGAGTAGTTGTTTCCTGCAATATCAGCAGTCTTGTCGAGAAATCTTTAGCTAATCTAGATTGTTTGACATTGTTTGCCTCTATTTGATAAAAATATGTTTTCTAAAAATAAATTTGATTTTATTATTCTCAACTTTTCAGCGGTAATTTGAAATTAGATTTCCCGTAAATAAAAGATAATGCTTTTTGTTGCACGCAAACCAATTCCAATTAATTCCAAATGGTCGTTAAAAATTTCCATTATTAAACGAAGGGTTCAGAGGAAAAGTTGCCTATCCCTCAAATTTGAAAAAATCAGATATTGCTGTCTATGAGGTTCCTATGTAAGCTAATTTTATTTTGCCAAAGTTGCCTAAGCATTCTCTACACGAATAACGTGGTGACATCTATCGTCAACTGTGGCAACAAGGAAATTTAATTTTTAGTTGAGCCACACTTGCCTAAACGCCTTTAAAATGGCTGCCTCTGATGAAAGCAGTGAACATGTTTTTAATGCTTCAGGTAAATCCAGTGATCCAGACTATGAACCGTGCTGTTCGAATGTACCCAGAAAAAGTAAGTAAAACTCCAATAATTGTTTCTTTATATATAAACAGATGTGTAAATACAATAACCATGTATTAATAAAGCATGTTGGTTAGGCATCTTTGCTGTATTGTGTTTTTGTGGATTAGGCAAGTCTGGTTCCAATAATTTTTATGAGTTATGCATGATAATTTTTTATTTGCAGGAGTAAATATACTAAGTAACATATTACTTCAACCCAGCAACAATATGAAGAAATTAAGTGATGAGAGCGACGACTCTGACAATACGGATGGTTTTGTGCAGGAGGGAGGACAAAAACAAATGGATAAAGAAAATATCAGGTCCAGAAAGTGTTTACTAAAACCTGATACACATAAGAAAAATATAAGGAAATTGAAGAAAATGAGGGGGGAGGAGTACTTATCAGCTAAGGGAAAAGTAGTACCTGCTAAAATATTAGATCCTGATAGATATGAAGATATCTGTCGAAAGGCGAACACAAATTCACAAAAATTTTTATTCTATGTCCTGGAGTTTAAAAAATCCGTTTATCATGGGTCAGATTTATGTCAGTAATATTAAAAGATCATGCATTAAAAAAGATACTTCTCGACGTAAAACCACTCGTATTTATAAATTGAACGATGGAGAAAGAGATGTTACCGTTTGCAAAAACTGATAGAATTCGTCATTATTTGTGAGTATATTATACTTCTGTTTAGTTTATCTTCTATGGTTGACCCCCAACTTAGATTTCTGTACCTACTGTTATTAAGTTTAGTTGGTCTAGGGATAGATGGCGCTGATATTAGTTTTGTAAATGATCAAGGCTGCCGGACTGTAAATAAAATAGTAGATGTAAAAGTCGTTGCTAATAAATAGTACCCCAAGTAATACCCAAACCTTTAAATAAGTCTTTTATCAAAAACTATTTCAAAGACACGTTACAAATTTGTGACGGATCGATTACTAATGCACTGAAAAGAAAAACAAATGAGGGTACACCTCTTCAAGACAGACGTGGCAAACATGCACCCGCTAATAAAAGTAAAACTGAAGACGTTACATATTTGTGTAATTTTATAAAACAATTTCCTACATACCAGTCTCATTATAGCAGAAAAGATAATACCGATCGAAAATACTTGTCACCTGACTTAAATATTCGTATGATGTATGACCTCTATGCAGACAGTCGTGATAATAATTCAAGAACTCCGCTTTCTAAATTTGTATTCAGGACTATTTTTAACAACAAATTCAATTTACATTTTCATAGACCCCAAAGTGATACTTGTCAAAAATGTGACAAATTTAAAATTCAACTTCAGTCTTCTTTTACTAAATCTGAAAGGAAGGATTTACTAATGCAGAAATAACTTCATCAACGTAAGGCGCAAGCGGCACATGACACCCAAAATAAAGATATTTTAGATTCACGTTCTGATGCTACAAAAAGAGTTTTGACCTTTGATCTTCAGAAAACATTACCTACCCCTGTCCTAAAAACTGGAGTAGCCTATTATAAACGGCAAATGTGGACGTATAACTTATGTATCAATGATGATACAGCCTCGCAAGCATTTAGGTACATGTGGGCTGAAAATGAAGCATCCCGTGGCAGTCAAGAAGTAGCGTCATGTTTGATTGAACATATTAACAAACACATTCCAAATGTTGTAAAACATTTATACTTTACAGTGATGCTTCTGGTGGCCAAAATATAAATATAAAAATGGAACTAATGTTAACGGATATTTTACAGAAGTCCAAATTTCTCGAGGTAATCGATCACAAGTTTTTTATTAGTGGACATAGTTTTAATTCGTGCGACAGAAATTTTTCCATAATAGAGAAAGCAACACATTGTCTTTTATTTAAAATGAGTTTTATTGGTTAAAATATCAACAATTTTCATATTCTCAGTCATTTTTGGTGATCACAATTATTGTTTGGCAAAATATGGAATGACTTAAATAATAAACAATGACTGTAATCCTAAAGCGTCTGTTATGTTAGGTTTAACACTAAATACTGGAAATTCGATGCAATTACTAAACTAGAATCTGAAAAAATATTAGTTACAGAGCTATTTAACCTCTTAAATGGAGATGACGTTACTATGTTTATCATGAACACATACGTGATCCTATTTTTGGATTTATGTCTGTATATACCCCCGACAAAAACGTCTCTGTTGATGAGTCACTCGTGGGTTGGAAAGGCTGTCTTCAATGGAAGCAGTACATCCCTTCAAATGAAAGAGGTTTTGTATAAAAATGTTGGTACTTTGCGAAAGTTCTTCTGGTTAATGTTTACAATCTATACTAGAAAAGATACAGACTATGGAAATAAATATAATCAGGAACTATTGGCAACAAGAGTTGTTTTACATTGGACCTGCTCTTAGACAAAGGATATTGCCTTTTTATAGACAACTGTTATACAAGTCCCAACTTAGTTCAATGATTACTGAAACAAAGAACTGACTGTACAGGTACTCTTAGAACAAACAAGGAGTTTCACCAGAAATAAAAAACAAAAAGTTAAAAAAAAAAGTGAAAGTTTGGCGTTGTTTAGGCATAAAGTTATGATGATTCTCAAGTAGAAAGACAAGAAAGATAAACAATGCTAGTATGATAGAAATAAAAAGAAGAGTGGGTACAGTAAGAAAGCCAAGCGTCGTATTAGATTACAATAAACAAATGGGTGAAGTGGACTTAGCTGACAATCTCCTTCATTTTTACTCCATGTCCAAAACCCATTTGAAAAAATTTTATAAAAAATTTTTCTGCATATGCTTAATATTACAATTTTAAATAGGTAGCTTTATAATTTATAAGATAAGTGGAGGCAAGAAAAGTAGATTAACTTTTATCATCGAACTGTCGGAGAAACTTATAGCAAAATATGGGAAAGCAACAAATATTCAATCAAGGCGAGGCGATCCAAGGTAAGTAACACGTTATACTGAAAGGCATTTTCCTACGATTATTCTGCCCACAACCCACAAAGAAAAACCAACTAAAAGATGCATATTATGCACATAAAAAGGAATACAAAAAGAATTAAGGGATTGGTATCTGGAATGCAAGACCGGCTTATGTCCGGCTCCATGCTTTGGTGTATATCATACAAAATAAAGTAGTTACTTTTATATAAGTTAAACTTAGTACTGCCAATAAAGTTCATTATTCTGTATTCTTATTCTTTATTTGTCCTACTTTTCAATGAATAAAGTGCTGATTTTATTAGTATTAGTGGATACAACCAACTACCGTCAAAACAGAATTATTGGGAATCTTCAAAAGACATGTGAAACAATATGGTACATGAGGCAATGAGAAGAGATCGGTTTCTAAAAATGTATCGCTTTATCCACTTTGCTGATAATACAGCTGTAGATCAAAATGACAAAATGTACAAGCTTAGACCCCTAACGGATTATTAAAAAAACAAACTCCTGGAACACTTTGTACCCGAGTCAAACTTGTCGTATGATGAATCGATGATCCGATATTACGTTAGGAATCATTTCGTTACGACCTTTTTACCGGACCAAATATTCTTTATACTCTAAAACAAAATGGTTATGGTGTCACAGGAACGATTAGCGAGAATCGCATTCCTAGGGAATGTCCACTAGCCCCCAATTACCTCGAACTACTACCCTCGAAAAAAGAAGTGGAATCCAATACATTTGCTGGAAAGATAAGTGTTGTTAGCGCAGCTAGCACTTCTTATGGAGTGCAGCCAATTAAAAACCACATGCTTATAACGCTATTAAAAATATGGGCGGAACTGATTTGATGGACGAGGGAATAGTAAAGTAAGTTTTCTGTGGACTGAGACCACCACCCGTTTATTATTTTTTTTTAATTTCAGCTATCGTATTGGTATTAGAGGGAAAAAATGGTATTGGCCCATATGCACTTATTCGAATTCAGGCGAAGTTTGGCACAAGTATTTAAATATTTATTTTTAAATTTTGTTAAGTATTGAATTTTAGATATACCTTACACGATTTAGAAACCTTCCTAAATCAACTGGAAGAGCTTCCAGAATGACTGAAGAATTGAGATTTGATAAGATCGGCTATTTCTTGATACAGAGCCCTAATAACAAAAGAAGATGCGCTGGTAATAATTGCAGTAGCAGAGGTCATACAATGTGCTGCAAGTGTGACTTAGGGCTGTGTACTGAATGCTTTAAAGATTTCCACACTAAAAAATAACATATTCTTACAAAAATGTAGTATGAATTCTTTTATTCTGGCTAATGTTAAAAAAAATAAAACCGTTTATTCAACAAACCGCCTAGTGATATGGAAACACCCTCAAACTCAAAACTCAAAAAAAAATTATGATAACAAATACCTTTTTCTGTTTATTAAACCTGTATTTACCTGACGTACAAAATTTTACAAAAAAACCTAAAAATGTTTTTTCCAGGCGCTAATGGGTTAATGTAATTTTTGTTCATAATGCACCATACAAAAAACATTTTTTTTTCAAATTCTAATCAATGAGAAAAAACAGGCCTCTAACGCAAACTAAACTTAAGGAAATTGCAAAAAACTTGTTTCTTGAACCGGATGATGACAGCACCCAAGATAGTGGGAGTCAAACTGAGAATGCCGTAGAGTTTGAAGATTTTGAGGACAGCGGAAGTGAATATGAACCTTCAGAGGATGATAGCGAAGACAAATATAGTCCTCCCAGGGCAAAAAACAAAGACTTTTACATAAAGAATCAAATTACGGGAGACATATGGATGATCAAATATCGGGAGATGATTCGTTGCTTGGATCCAGAAGTAAGACCTTGAGCAACAACAACAGAAAGAACACGAAGCACCTGAGACAGAAACACGTTCGCAAAGAAGAATCATAACATAAGAGGTAATGAGACGATTCGATCACAAGTAACTTGCAGGGAAAAAGGGTCATCGATGGAGTGCAGTTCCCAAAGCGGCATCAAAAACTCCAGAACGAAATATACTACATATTTTTCCTGGTCCAGTAACAAATTTCCAAAATTATCTACATGCGAATGAGTTTTTCAAGCTATTTATAACGGATTCTATGATTGATAAAATAGCATTACATAAAAACACCATGATTAAAACAAAATCTGCTAAATATCAAACAAAATCTGCTACAATATCCACATCTAGTCCTACCGAGATAAGAGCAATGTTAGGAATACTGGTATTATCGGCTTATTTGAAACGTAGTCATTTTTCAACCACAAAATTACTTGATAACAAAATATGTGGATCTGTATTCAAAGCAGTCATGACTCGTCAAAGGTCAATTATCCTTTATTGTCAATATGTAAACCTTAATTAACAACATGATTGTGTAGCACATCTTAACAAATTTTTAAGAAAAACAAAAAAAAAACAAATAATTAATCTAATTATGCTTAAAATAAAATTATACACATTCATATAATTTGGCCCACTCAGGCTTAACGACATGTTTATTCGAGTCGGCTATGGATTATCAACTGAAACAAATTCCTCTCTTTGCTTTAAAGTAAATGTCAAATAGCTGTGACGGCAATAATTTTAGTGTAAAATGGTTCGTGGTAGAACTTTGGTTGCAACTGCTAAACAGATGTGTAAGAAGAGAACCCTCCGCGGTTCCATCGCTGGCCGCCAGACGCCGCCAGTTGCCGGTGACATTAGATTCTGGGAGGTGAGGATTCTGGGAGGCGAGGACTCCGTCCGGTTGCCCGGCGCAGAGGGACAAAACGTTAGACAGACAAGTTCGTTCGCTCTGGGTTGTCATGCCATAGTTATGTACTTACTAAGATACACTTTACCCTGTTAAAATAGTCATCTCATGTTCATATTAGACTATTTTTGTTAGTAATAGTGTGTTCTAGTGTTATATCATAGTTGAGATGAGTATACCAATTTCAAAAGCAACCAGTGTTGGTTATTTAATAAGTGAACCCCGAACAACATCACAGATGGATTTATCTCGATATACAGTGAGAAATATTGTTAAATTATATAACACTGTTAAAAATATATATTAATATTCCTTCAATTTACAGTTTTTTATTTACTCAACATACATTCAACTATTTTATGAAAAACAAAACCCTTCTCGTTACTAACTTATTAAAAATTAATTTCACTATTCAGTTCTACCAACCTTACAATATTAGAATATAAAATCATATTTTCCAACACACCTCCTTGATTTTATATTTACAACAAATATTAAACCAAACGGATTTTGAACAAAATAGGTTCAATAATTGTCACAGCAATATTCAGTAACATTTTAAACCTAGTAAATTTCTGAAGTATTCAAATTTTTGTCTTCCTAAAGATTTTGTTAATATATCGGCAATTTGGTCATTTGTATGAATTTTTAAAACTTGAATGATTCCCTGACTATGATAATCGTGCACAAAATGATAACTAATATCTATATGTTTCGAATTTTTTGAAAATTTACCATTTTTTGCTAAAGCAATGGCACCCGTATTATCTTCATAAATTTTAATAGAACTATCAATTTGTAAGTTGAGATCAAGTAATATTCCTTTGATTGGTAGAATTTCCTCAACACAGTCAGCAAGAGCATAAAATTCAGCATGTGTCGATGCTCTTGATACAACCTTTTGTTTTCGAGATTTCCACATTATTGGATTTCCAAACACTCTAATAAGTATACCAGTTGTAGATTTTCTATCAATCAAATCTGAGGCCCAGTCAGCATCGACATAAGCATCTAATGTATTATTTAAATTTGAACCATACGTTAACTTCATAAATCTAGTGCTGTATAAATATTTCAAAACACGTAATGCGTATTTAAAATGAGTATCACTATAACTATTTTGAAAACTACTCAAATAGTGTACAGCAAATGAAATGTCTGGTCGCGTACCTGAACTTACATATAAAAGAGCGCCTATCAAGTTTCTATATTTTATTTCAGGAGTACTATTTTCTGCAGTCTCTAATTTTAAATTTAACTCCATAGGTGTATATACAATTTTTGATTCTTTAACATTATATTTTTCAGCTAACGACTTTATATAATTTAATTGGCTTAGACTTATTTTATTTTCAAGCGGTTTGTAGTCGATTTCCATACCAAGGTTTTGTTTAACTGAACCTAAATTTTTCATTTTGAATCTTTGACTTAAAAGTATTTTAACTTCCTCAATTTGCTTTATACTTGAACCACAAATTAATAAATCTTCTACGTACAAGATAACATATAGTTCATTTCCGCTGTTATTTTTCATGTGTAAGCAATAATCAAAGTTTGATCGTTTAAAGTTAATATTTGACATAAATTCATGAAAACATTCGTACTAGTCACGTGGACTTTCTCTTAGACCAAAAAGGGATTTGCTTAGAAGACATACTTTATTTTGTTCGATCTTGTAACCATCTGGTGGGTAAATATATACTTCTGACTTGATTTTTCCATTTAAAAATGCTGTTTGAACATCCATTTGCTCAATTTTCCACTTACGATTACAAGCAACAGACAACAATATTTTTAATGTACACATTCTTGCTACTGGCGAGTAAGTTTCTTCGTCTTCCTGATATTTCTGTTGAAAACCCTTTGCTACCACAGGAGCTTTATATCTTCCATCTGTCTTAATTTTGTATATCCATTTAACTTCTATGATCTTCTTATCTTCTGGTGCTTCAACAATTGTCCATGTTTCATTTTCTTCTAAACTATTTATTTCTTGATCCATTGCGTTTTTCCATTTTCTAGAATCTGAGCCATTCACTGCTTCTTCATAATTTTCTGGAACCAAAATATTCGTATAATTTGCATATAATATATGATCATCATATCGTTTTGGCAATTTTATTTGTCGTTTTTGACGAGTTGGTTCAATCACCTTGTGGGTACACATGTTTGCAAGTGACCCATATTTGAAAGCACAACGTCAAGAGCGCCGCAGGACGCCGCCGGACGAACCAGCGTTCCATCAATAACAGTGACTATCAGCAGCTGTCATTTAGCTGTCAACAATTCTTCAAAGTCCGGTAATAAAGTCAAAAAATTATTTTTTGTTTATAACTTCAAGTTTTTTAGATAAGTGAATATAAATATGATATATTATGTAGTCATCAGCTTACAGCTGTCAACAAGCTGTCAACTAACTGTCAAAATGCAATAATAGAGCAAGTAACTTATTTTTTGTGCTTAACTTTGTGGATAAGAAATCAAACATGATATAAGTTTATGACTTATCACTTTTGAACTCAGTGATCTAAGCAACTTAAAGCTTTTTAAAAAAGTAACTTTTTGACTTTATTGACGCCACTGTCCGAATATGAGTAAAGTGGAGCGGCTTAAAATATTCTGCATGTAATGCCATTTAGTAGCCATCACTGATCGGAATCTGTTATTGAGGTGCAATGACAGTTTTGGCGTGAGTATAACATTCCAAGGCGTGGTAGAATTCCTTCGCGCAACACAATTTTGCGGTGGGTTGCAAAGTTTCATGATCATGGAAGTGTAAAAAATGAATTTGTCGGTTATATCAAAACTGTGCATACACCGGAGAACGTAGAGCGAGTACGGCAAGGTGTAATAAGGAGTCCAGTTCGTTCAGCAAGGCGTCAAGCAGTAGCATTGAACATTACACGAATAAGTTTGAGTCGAATTTTACACAAAGACCTACGATTTCATCCATACAAAATTCAAGTTGTTCATAAAATTTTACCGCAAGATTTACCAATACAATTTTAATTTTGTAGAACATTTCTTGATGTACTGACCCCAAATGTTTTAAATTTGATAATGTCTGATGAGGCGCAGTTCCATTTATCAGGATATGTGAAACTAAATTTTCGATACTGGGCTACTGAACAACCTCAACAAATTCACGAACAACCTCTGCATTCCGAAAAAGTTACCGTATGGTGCGGTGTGTCTGCATTCGGAATACTAGGCCCGTACTTTTTTGAAGAAAATGACCGTACAGTGACTAACTTCTCAACGGTATTTAGAGATGCTTCAAAATTTTTTACCTGCTGAATTGCAATGACTGGGGGTAGAAAATAACGTCTTATGGTTCCAGTAGGATGGAGCAACAAGCCATACTGCGCGAATTTGCATGGCTGCTCTAAGAAACATGTTTCCTGGACGACTTATATCCCGTCATTGTGATTTTAATTGGCCGCCAAGGTCACCAGATTTGACCAGCCCAGATTTTTTCTTATGGAGATATTTGAAGGCTAGGGTTTTCGAAAATAGACCTCAAACGCTACAAGCTTTAGAAGACAACATTACTCGAGAAATCAGAGCGATAAACCAGGAGATGCTGCTACGAGTTACAGAGAATTTTCAATCATGACTTCAGGAATGTTTTAGAAAAACGTGGTGGCCATTTAAGACATTATTTTCAAAAAATAATTTTCATTGTAAAACTGCATTATAAGGTAAGGTGGAGTAACTGGACCCACGGGGTAACTGGGCCATAGGCATTTTATAATCCAACAGTGTCTATATTTCAACTTTTAGCTACAGGCAACACTGCATTGGTGCCGATCCCGCGTAAAACAACGTTTGTAACCTCAGTTTTCACTATTCATTGGTAGTGAGTGTTATATTAGGAGTAAGCAACATTGCTTATTACATATGAAAAGTCTGGTTGCCCACGTTTACAGACGTGGGGTGAAATACCCGGAAAAGGTTATGAACCATTCGAAAAGCTGCACTACTGTGATGATATGCGGATCTGCTGATGGCACTTTATTGCCTTCCTATGTGGTTTTTAAGAGTCTACATCTGTATGATTCCTGGAAAGAGGGTGGTCCGTGCTGTACCAAGCCATGTTGCAGCCAGGGCACCAAGTTCAACCGAACAGCTAGCGGATGGCTAGATGGAGCAACATTCCGCGATTGGTTTCGAAGCTGCTTCCTACCTCATGCCAAACGTTTAGAGGGCCGAAATGCTCTTATAGGCGATAACCTATCCTCCCATATGGACGTCGACGTTTTGAATTTGTATGCAGAAAATAATATCGATTTTATCTGTTTGGTTCCGAACTCAACCCATCTCTGCCAACCGCTCGATGTTGATTTTTTCAGGCCGATGAAGGAAGCATGGCGTGCTACACTTTCAGAATGGAAGTTGCAGAATTTAAGACTTTCTACGGTTCCCAAAGACACAATCGCTAAGCTCTTAAAGAAGACTCTGGACTGCATGGACGCTAAGCCTCCACGACAACAATCTGATAATATAGTCATAGAATCAGCGATCAAACGAAACTTGATTAAGTCATTTAGTGCTTCTGGTATTTATCCGTTGGATCGCAAACAAATTTTTTTAAAATTACCACGCGAATCCGAGAGGACCGATCCTACACCTGAGGTAGAAAATGCACTTACTACTATGCTGAAGGAGCAGAGATTTGGCAATCGAAGTCAACCACAAAGAAGAAAGAAACGTCTGGCTGTCGCACCCGGCTGTAGTATATCTACGTCAATAGCGGAAGCTGAGAAGGACGACATGGAACCTGAAAGTAACCCAACCATCACAGTCAGTGATAAAGTAGTCGATGACGATTATAATAGCGAAGACGACATCAATTTATTAGATCTCCGACAACAGATGAATAGGAACAATTTTCCCTCAGAAACACCTAATGAAGTCTTTGAAGTTGGTCAGTATGTTTCAGCGAAATTTTCCTCGCAGCGAGGAAAGAAAACATACATATACTTGTGTAAGATAACAGAAACTCATCAGAGATTGTGGTCATCGGCATGAAATCCATTGGGAAAAATAAAACACAATTTAAACTTGTGGCAGACGATGTTTCAGTGATAAGAAGCGAAGATATTATTGGAGTCCAAGCCACTCCCGTAGAGAAGTTGGACCAAGATCTGAACGTGTATTATAAATTTGACACTAATATTCCAGTTATTGAAGTTTAGAACGAGAATGTTCCTTTTTTACATTTATCAAGTCAATATCGAGTCGAGCCGTTCCGCCATTTTATTGTGTTGGCGTCTCAAATTTGCATCATGGCCTCAACATCGAAGAAAAGAAAACACGTGACGCTAACAATTGAACAAAAGTGCGAAATTTTGGACAAGATTAAGGAAGGCATCTCGTCATCAATTCTCGCATAGCAGTATAACGTTGGAAAAGCCACAATTACAGATATCAAACACAAGGAGGAAAAATACGATCATTTGTAATAAACACAGAAAAGGGTCCAGGTGCTAGGAAAACCTTGAAAACTCCTGAAAGCAAAGAAAGAACGTCCCTTTGTCTGGTGATATACTGATGCAGAAGGCTAAGTTTTTCCATGAATGACTTGGAAGAGGAGAGTATGTGGCTAGCAGAGGATGGTTAGACAATTTTAAGAAAAGACATGGTATACGCCAACTTAAACTAACTGGTGAAAAATTGTCAAATAATGAAGCAGCAGTAAAGACATTCCAGGACAAATTCATGGATGTAATAAGTAAGTAAGTAAGTAAGTAAGTAAGTAAGTTTATTCAGGTATAAGATAGGGAACAGGATCTGTCTGCAGACCAAATCTATAATGCTGATGAGTCAGGCCTGTACTGAAAATCGATACCAGATAAAACATTGGCGTCGGCATCAGAAATTAGGGCCCCAGGTTCCAAAGTGTCGAAGGAGAGGATCACATTTATGCCATGCGCGAACGTAACCGGAACGCATACACTGCCCTTGCTGGTTGTAGGCAAAGCACAAAGGCCACGTGCATTTACAACAGTCAAAAAATTACCGGTTCATTACACAGGTCAAAGAAGTGCTTGGGTTACAAGACCAATATTTATGGAGTGGCTGAAGGAACATTTTATTCCCGAAGTAAAGAGATTTTTATCAAAAAAGAACTTACTGCAAAAAGCACTGTTACTTCTTGATAATGCACCAGCCCATCCACTCGAAGACGATCTGCAGTCGATTGATGAAAATTTCACCATTTTGTACATGCCACCCAACTGCACAGCCCTTATTCAACCTATGGACCAAAATGTGATCCAGAACATTAAAGTGAATTACAAGAAGAAACTCCTGTTGCGAGTCCTGGCAACAGTCCTCTGCCTAAAATTGCAGCAGGGGACTGTTTTACACAACAGGGGACTGTGTATTTTGCGTATTGGTTACTGTTTTAATGTATTGTTTGTGTAAATTTATCCGCTAATCTGTTTTATTTATGTAAGAATCATCAAAGCATTATTGATCGCTTCGCATTATTTTTATCCTTTATAAACTTAAATTATTTTCCACAGGCTGTTCGAATGCACATGACAATTATGGCTCCTAAAAAGAAAAAGTTATCCCGAGAGGAATTACTATAGAAAAAGAGAGAAGCAGAGCGATTACGTTACCAAAGAAGAAAAAATGACCCTCAGAAGAGAGAAGAAATGAGAGAAAAGGAGAAGTTGAAGTACCAAAAGAAAAAAGAAAAAGGTTTGCGAAAATTAGTAAAGGATATGACACCTCGTGAGCACAGAGCTGCCTTAAAGAAGTGGAAAGAATATTGTAACGTATACCGAGCCAAAAGAGTAAGACTGAAAAGCATCACTAACACTTTTGTACGAGAAAATATGCCGTTATCAGACCTAGAAGCAGATACTCTGCCTTCAAGACCCGTCAGTCCAGTTCCAGTTCAAATATCTCCAGCTCGAAGCCGATCAGTTTCCAGTGCTAGTCTACAGCAAAGAAAAAAAGAAGCCAAAAAGCGACGACAGAAGTTTAACAGGGAAAGAAATGAAAAGATCGCACGTTTAGAGAAAAAACTTGAGAAGTACAGAAAAAGATTAGCAAGATTTGAAAGAAAAAAACAAAAAGAACGTTGAAGATACGCCTAAGACAAAGATGTTTAAAATGTTAGACGAGCCTGATCAAAGAAAAGAAGTAGTCAAGAAAGCGTTGTTTGGCGACGTCATTAGTAAGCAGTTAAAAGAAAATTATTCCACATTGAAACGTACCAAAGAGAGACAAATCTTTAAAAAAAGTTGTTACTGGTAGTGTTCTTCAAAAGTACAAGCACTGGATACCTAAAGAAATGAAGTCGTTGTCTAGACCCGGAAAAAAATCTAATCTCATTGGCTTAGAAGCACCTGTAGCTAAACGATGTAAAATACCTGATAGTTATAAAAGAGCTGTTCAGAATTTCTTCGATGATAGTAATAGTCGTATGGCAGCCAGTAAAAAAAAAATATTACTAGAAAAACTATGAAGAAACAGAAGAGATATCTTCTTGACACAGTTTTGAATCTTTACAAAAAGTTTATAACTGAAAACTTAAAAATGAGCTACCAAACATTTTGCCGACTCCGTCCATTTTGGGTCGTGAAACCAAACGCTCAGAACCGCGATACATGTCTTTGTATAGTTCACAGCAACATAGACATGAAGCTCAGCGCACTTCATACTGCTAACATACTGACATACAACAATCACCAGAAGTTGCTAGAAGATTTATGTTGCGACCGGTATAATGTGGATTTGTCGAGGTTACGTCATACTTGCCTGAATAAAAACCCGAAATATAAAGAATTTGATAGAAATGTCATAAAATATAAAATGTGGGTTTCCGAAAGGCAACAAATCCAAGATTTTAAGACTAAAAAAACCCGACAGGTAACTAAATGTTTGAAAAAAACATTTGAAGTACATCCAAAACAACTCATAACACATTTGCAGAAAGATTTACAGAAATTATTAGATCACCAGTGAAATATTGTTCACCAATATAAAGTCATGAACGATTTGAAGTCACATCTACAAGGTGATGAAGTTCTGATCCACGTAGATTTCAGAGAAAATTATTGCACTAAGTACGCAGAAGAAATACAGGCCTTTCATTTCGGTGGATCTCGAACACAACTGAGTCTGCATACCGTAATAGTTTACCTATGAAATTCCATTATTTCTTTTTGCACAGTCTCCGAGAACATAACCCATTCACCTGCTGCCATTTGGACACATCTGCGACCAATTTTCAAGACTTCCACATGGCATCAAACGAGTGCATTTCCTGAGCGATGGCCCTGTAACGCAGTATCGTAATAAAACTATGTTTTTTATAATGGCAACCAAACTCTCTGAAGAAATTCCAGATATTGAAAACTTTACATGGAACTACACTGAAAGTGGCTGTAGCATCACTACACCCTTATGCAAGGTGCCGATAAATTGCCCTCCTATGCTACATTGGCCGAGAGTACGCAACCATATGAATACAAGTAAAT
>NW_019417655.1:0-53864 GCF_000390285.2 Anoplophora glabripennis | reverse complement strand
TAGTTGGCTATACTTTACGAATACACTGTATATAAAAATCTAACAGGTTACACTTAAATGAACTAGGGAAATATTTCTGCTGGAAGAGTTTAGTTGAAAACTAGACGTTGACAATTAGGTATGTAATATATATATATCAAAATATAGAAAATTTAGTATACTCACTTTGTTTAATATCATAACTGTTGAGATGTAATATTTTCATTGTCACTGTCACTTATATTAGTTAACTACACAATCGAAAACACTGTACATTAAAGTTAAAATTTCCTGTTTCTATATATAGTTTTTACATCTAATTTTTATGAACATTTGTACATATTGCTTTATAAGTATGCAAAGGTCAACTGGTCCGCAAAAAGCGGATCGGGTTTTCAGATCAACAACGTAAGGTCGATCGCAGTAAACGAGAATACGATGAGTCAAGATTATCAGCTATCGCGCGAAATGAAATGCACTCTATACAGGGTGAGCCAAAATGAAGACGAGTTAGTGAAGAATTCTATTTCAGCTAATCCAAACAAATATCTATTATTCACAACACGCACTTCTACGTCATTATACGCTCGCGGCTAGGAATGGCAAAGGCGTGCCGACACACCTGAACCCTATACAGAGTGGGCCAAATAATGAAGACGAGTTAGGGATCATCCTTTTCGGCTAACTCAAATCACAAACCTATTTTTCTAACATCCCCAAAATCCAACAAAAAACCTCTTCCAGGGTTCCAGTTCATACATAATTTATGCAAATTGAGACAGAATGTACTTAGTTTATCTACTGCAGAGGAGCATCGAAGAAATAGGTCCATCTGATTTTTTCACCTCGATGTCATCTATGAAATACGTCAAATATTAATTAGAAGATCCCCACTGATTTTTTAACCTCAATTAGAAACGTCATATATCGTCTTGTCACTCCTGTGTGATATCTTAACCTAAAATACGAAACACGTCTAATATCAATTAGTACGTTCCTTCTGATTTTCTAACCTCAATTAGAAACGTCAAAAATCGCGTAGTAGGTACCGTCTGATTTCCTAACCTAAATTACGAAATACGTCAAATATCAATCAGTCTGTTCCTTCCATCGATCTATGGTTCGTTGTGATTTTCTAACCTCAATTGGAAACGTCAAATATAGTGAAATTTATTTAGACGTTTCAATCTGACATTCTTCGTGATTTTCAGATTTTCGTCGATTTGCGTTCAGGGCTGGTTGAATCTCTATTTCGCTTATAAAATGGCCGTATGTCAGTGAGAAGTCCATGGAGAAAGATATATTTGAAAACGCGAATATAAAGTTGCAAAATTTTGATTAAGCGACGAACGAAGGGAGATGAGGCGCGATTATGCCGCTTCGGATCTCGCGGAGAAACCCAGTCCGTCCGCCAAAATGCTAGTTTTCCAGTCTGACTTGAGACACAGCGCGTAGTGTCGTCGTTCATTGTTTAAGCTGCCGCACTTCGAATTTGCGTTAATTTCGCGAAACGTTCTATGTAAAAAGTTTGAAATAGGCCTTTGATCAGTAAACAAAAAATTTTTGGTTTAAATAAATACATCAAACGTCATCTAGTAAGTCCCGTCTAATTTTCTAACATCAATTGAAAGTGTCATTTTCGCCTAGTAGGTCCATCTGATTTTTTCACCTCGATGTCATCTATGAAATACGCCAAATGTTAATTAGTAGGTCCCCACTGATTTTTTAACCTCAATTAGAAACGTCAAATATCGTCTTGTCACTCCTGTGTGATATCTTAACCTAAAATACGAAACACGTCAAATATCAATTAGTACGTTCCTTCTGATTTTCTAACCTCAATTAGAAACGTCAAAAATCGCGTAGTAGGTACCGTCTGATTTCCTAACCTAAATTACGAAGTACGTCAAATATCAATCAGTCTGTTCCTTCCATCGATCTATGGTTCGTTGTGATTTTCTAACCTCAATTGGAAACGTCAAATATAGTGAAATTTATTTTGACGTTTCAATCTGACATTCTTCGTAATTTTCAGATTTTCGTCGATTTGCGTTCAGGGCTGGTTGAATCTCGATTTCGCTTATAAAATGGCCGTATGTCAGTAAGAAGTCCACAGAAAAAGGTACATTTGAAAACGCGAATGTAAAGTTGCAAACATTTCATTATGCGACGAACGAAGGGAGATGAGGCATGATTATGCCGCTGCGGTTCTCGCGGAGAAACCCAGTCCGTCCGCCAAAATGCTAGTTTTCCAATCTGGCTTGAAAGACAGTGCGTAGTGTCGTCGTTCATAGCTGAAGTAATCAACAATTTTTCTAACACAAAGTCGTCTCGCAAAAGATCCACAATGAGATAAAACAGATAAATAACGACATCCTATGACTTGGAAGAGTCTTTAACTCCAACTTATTTCTACTGATTCTTAACTTTTGACGTTCAGGGAATAATACGAAGCAATATAGTAAATTAACGAAGCAAATGTACTAATACAAAGGTTCAAGGGTTTAGGTACTGTGGATTGGTTAAAAATTATGCAGTTTCAGAGGGCAAGAGGGACTTACGTTAATTCGGGGGACAGGTATCCTAATCGTAGGCAAGCCAAGCGGTAGAGGTACGAAAATTTAAATAACAACCTAACCTAATAATAAGAAATACCTGTATATGTCGTGGCGTAGCAATGTATTAAGGTTAAAAAAGGCCGAGTAAAGTAAAATAACCGTTCGCCGCGACCCGACAGACGTCTTTCGCGTTTGGCATGAAATTATTTTGACATAACTAATCTGACGTTTCTAACGACATTCGAATTTTCTCCGGGTGGGCGTGTCTTAAGGCTTCAATCTATACGGCTTGTGAAATGGCCGTCTGTCGTCGAGAAGACCCCAAAAAAAGGCAAAATTAAATATGAAAATGCGAAAACAACGTTACAAAAATGCCCCTGATCGACGAAAGATGATCCAATCAACACCTCGTGCCCGGTCCCACGTCACCCCGCGGTTTGCGGGAAAAGAATTTCGTGGGGCAAAATAGACGTTTTCCGGCCTCGCTAGATAGTGCATTTTAACGTATTTACGGCCGCATTTCGAATCCCGCATTTGATTTCGAGGAAAGTTCTACAGCAAAGGCGTGAAATAGGCACCCGGTCGATAAATATGAGTATTTTGGGCACAGTTTTAAATAAAATATCGTAGAAAATAGGGGAAATAAAAAATAAAAAAGCCGTACCCGCGCACAATTCGAGGCGATCGGCGACCGTCAGATTTCAGTGGGAGGGCGTGTCGGACTATTGCGGTTCACACAAAAATTGGGCCACGCCCCCCGTAGACCTCCGGAAAACCGGAAAAATCGCCGGGAAGACGTCCAGAGGCCGCGTTCTAAATACGACGGCGCGACGTAGCTAGGATGGCGAGGTCCTCCGGGCCTCGCCGGGGATCGCTGCGCGATCCAGGAGCGAAGCCTTTGCCATCCAAAGTCGGCCCTTTTTCGGGGCGATCGTACGACGCAGACGGAGCTATCAGATTTTAATATATATTGACTAGAAAGGCAGGCAAACTCCGCTGCGCGGAGTTTGACCTTTCTCTCGGGCCTTCTGCACTCGGGCCGCGCTGAGCGCGGCTCGAGCACCGCTCCGCGGTGCTCTCATTGCCGGTTAGTAAATATAAATTATTTTAAAACATCCTGTAGTTTAGTTTTTAAACACTCTGTATATAAATGTTTGATAACACTTTAAAAGAATGGCCGTTTTGGCGGAGAAGCCGTTGAGAAATGAAAATTTACCTACAAAACCTTTCTCTCGGGACTTTAGCCCTCGAGCCGCGCTGCGCGGGGCTTTAGCAACGCTGCGCGGTGCTCTCACTACCGGTTAGTAAATATAAAATTTTTTGAAACACCCTGTACTTTGATTTTTAAACACCCTGTATGTAAATGTTTGATAACAATTAAAAAAATGTCCGTGTTTGGCAGAGGAGCCCCGATGGGTCAAGTTTGTTGGAACGTCCAGTATTGAAATATTCAAAATCTCATCTAGTTAGTAAGCATAAAACATGACCAAAAGATTCAATATGTAAGTAAAACGAAAAAATGTAAAAAATGTAAGGAAAAATCTGATCCAGACCTCTGTCAATTTTATAGAATACTTTGTACATAAATTTTCAGAAAAAATTTGGAAGATAAATTCGAATTCGCGTTAATTTCGCGAAACGTTCTGTATAAACAGTTTGAAATAGGCCTCTGATCAGTAAACAAACATTTTTTCTGCATTTGATTTAAATAAATATGTCAAATAAATAGTATCTAATATGTCCATCTGATTTTCTAACATCAATTAAAAACGTCATATATCGCCTAGTAGGTCCCATCTGATTTTTGAGTTCGATTTCATTTATGAAATACGTCAAATATTAATTAGAAGGTCCCTTCTTATTTTCTAACCTAAATTAGAAACGTCAATATCGTATTGCCAGTCCTGTGCGACTTCCTAACCTAAAATATGAAATACGTCAAATATCAATAGGTGCGTTTTGTTGCATCAATCTCGGATTTATTGGATTCTTTAGAATGACATTTATCAATAAAACGATTCGAATCAAATCTGATATTAGACAGATGCCGAATATCAACGGGCCAATGCTACATCAGCTACCTATGTAACCTCACAAATTTGATCTCCCCACCACTTAATTCTAATAATTCCGTCTCAAACCACAGAAGCAAAAGTTGCAACCGGATTCAGAATATCCTTGCAATAAAACGCCCATTCTGCATAATTCAATTCCGGAATCAATCCAACAAAACGCACCTAATAAATAGGTACCTTATAATTTTTTAACCTCGATTAGAAACGTGAAATATTATGTAGTAAGTTCCGTCCATAGCCCTTATAAACTAAGGACTCGCGCTAGAAAGAGAGGTCAATTGCACTGATGTGTGCAAGGCAGATGAAGATAGTGCAAGCAAATATTGGTAAAACAAATAACGGTACACCGGTATACCGGTACAACAAAATCACAATAAACCTTGGAGTAAAAGTCATGAAAAGGATTTCTTAAATTCTAGTGTGACAGTAAAATATGTAAAAACTAAATATGGCGCAATTGTGTTCAGCGATTAATTGCGTAAAGAGATGTTTAAGTGGAGAAAAAAATAATTTTTATAGGTAGGAAAGAGATTATGACGGTGCCAAAATGTGTATACTTTTCGAATATTTTTGAAAATAATGACCAAGTAGAGTTGTATTTGGTGGCAACTTATTAGTTTATATTATTTCTCCCATCCTCAAAATAAGATATCATTTTAACGTCAAAATTTTTCCCCCTTCAATGTGTCGCTCTTCAAATTATTTTTTATCAAACAGAATATAAACAGCTTCAACTGCATTGTGCTTATAATGTGCTTAGGCAAAAATTCGCTTGGAATATGTTGAACAAAGCTAAATCATCGATACAGTTCCAACTAATGCAGTTTTACAAATAAAATATGAACTATTTGAAACTACGTTAGAAGAGCTTGCAGTAATTTTAACTGATCGAGCTTACGATGTGAGGAAAATAAATGGAGACATCCATAAAAAAGGCATTATAAAAAACTATTTGGAAAATTGTAACTATGAATATTTTTTAATTATGTATAATAAAATATCTTTCATTCTAAATTTCTAGTTATTATTACATTCCCCCTTTAATACCTCCAATTTGTACAGAAATTCTGTATAAACAAAGAGCGCTTATGCTCTTATTCGTTAATAATAATTAATTAGTCGTACAAATATGTATTGTTAAAAGAAGAGAAATTCAATTAAATTCGCGCGATACTTGAAGTTTTAAGAACGAAGTATTAGCCCGCACCAGGTCTATCTCTCTCGCACACGTCTGTGCCATTGCCGTTTATATTGGCAAAATGACAGATGGGCAAATCCAGTAGTTTATAAGTTCTATGGTCCCGTCTGGCTTCCTAATCTAAATTACTTACGGAATACGTCAAACTTCAATTAGTATTTTCCTTCCATCGATCTATGGTTCGTTGTGATTTTCTAACCTCAATTGGAAACGTCAAATATAGCGAAATTTATTTTGAAGTTTCAATCTGACATTCTTCGATAGCAACACTGTACAAAAATAAAGTTTTGGGTCAAATAGTGAGACAGTTTTTTTTTGTATTTTTTTCCGTACAATTGGTGTAATCAGTTTTTGAATTTCTTTGAAATTTAAACAAATTATTAACAATTACTGAAAAATTCATTGTTGCAAGTAATTTTTTTATTTTTTTGCATTTTTGAGCATGTTTTTGAACTGTGACTCCAGATTTTTTTATTACACCAAAAAGTGTATGTCAAAACGAAAAAAATGAACACCGGCAGAACTCTGTACGATGATTTTTCTAAGTAGAATTTTTCTTTGAAGAAATAGAGTTTCAGACCGGAAAAGATGAATATCTCGGAAACTTCTTGATTTTTTTTATCTAAAAAAATTTGTGGTTATTTAAGACATAGAAAGGTATACTTTCACCAAGTTTCGTCAAAATTAAATTATTTTTGCGGAAATGAGTATTAAAAAACGAAAAATAAGAAAAAAACCCGTTTTTCACAATTTTCTCGGAAATTTTAAGGTTATCTTAAAAAATGACCTCTACAAAAGTTGTAGATTTTAGAACATCCAGTTTAAACTTCCAAAAAAGTATATGGTTAGTAAATATACAATTTTTTATTCAGATACTTCAATAAGGAAAAACCTAGTCCACCTGTGTCAGTTTTATAAAACACCCAGGACATAAAATGCAAAAAAACATTAGATCATTTCATTTTTCATGAAACTATTGCAATCAATAAATTTTTGAAATATATAGAAGCCTTTGGACCGTTTGAACTTAGACGTAATTTCTGTAGACACCCTGTATAAAAAATCTATTTTAAAATTTATATATATTTTTTTAAAAGAATATTCCATTATAATAAAAGTAAAATGCCGAAATAAGTAAAGGAATATATTTCGGACCCCATTAGTGATTAGAACTGTGGAACGCAATAATAGAACGTGAATTTTATATCTGCAGTCTATGTTTGTGTTTACAAAGGTTGTTGGTACCTTTAAAACAGTAGTATATCGTGAAGTTTAAAAAAACATCATATAAAACTTTTCATCAAAGGTTCTCAATAAATAAAGTAGAATAAAATTAAGAAAAATATGAATGTCTGAACAGGATCGACATTGTTGGATCATCCAGTATAAAAATGTTCAAAAATTGCATCTTGTTAGTAAATACAAATATTTTCATCAATGGACTTTAACAAAGAAAGTAGAAAAAAGTAAAAAAGATGAAGAAATATATCTAGGCTCCTTCCATTCTAACCTGGATTAGTTTTACGTAAGTAAAGTAAAGTATATAAGTATGCAATCTTTTAAAAAGGCAGTTGTTAATAAATAAAATAAAAAAATCATTAAACAGCTTCATACACAAGTTTGAAAATGTGAAAAGAATATACAATATTTGGCTTTTATCTGGATCATTTTGTAGAACATCAGTATAAAGCTTCAAAATGACATCTGGTTAATAAATATACAGTTTTCCCTTAAAAGATTTCCGTGAGTAAAGTAGTTAAAAATTAAAATAGGAAGGATAAGTTTAATATGCCATGGGTTAACTTTGTAGAACATCCAGTATATGGATTTTCAAATAAGTGACTGGTTACTAAATATTATAACTCTTCATCAAAAGATTTGATTAAATGAAGTTGAAAGAAGTGAAAAGAGTAAAAAAGCCCAGCCTATCTGTCAGTTTTCTGACACATCCAGTACATAAATGTTTCAAAAAAGTATATGGTTAGTAAATATACAATTTTTCATTCAAAGACTTCAGTACTTAGGTAAGGCAGAAATGGGAAAAAATAAGTTAAGTTTCACTGTCTCCTGATTTTTAAGTGGATAATTTTTTGGAACATCCAGTATAAACTTCCAAATTTTTCATTCAGATTTCAGTACGTAGGCAAGGCAGAAATGGGAAAAAAAATAAGTTAAGTTTCACTGTCTCCTAATTTTTAAGTCGATCATTTTTTGGAATATCCAGTATAAACTTCCAAAAAAGTATATGGTTAGTAAATATACAATTTTTCGTTTAAAGACTTCAGTACGTAGGTAAGGCAGAAATGAGGAAAAAATTAGTTAAGTTTCACTGTCTCCTGATTTTTAAGTTGATCATTTTTTGGAACATCCAGTATAAACTTCCAAAAAAAGTATATGGTTAGTAAATATACAATTTTTTATTTATAACATCGAGTAATTCTAAAGTGTTGCAATCGAAAGCTGCATTTTCAAACGTAAAGAATGCAGCCTGTTCAAATTTAGTTCGTGCCAGACACAATGAGGGCGCTAACTATCCTCTAAATGCTTACCATGATTCAATGTAATAATTTCTCTACCCGACTAACTGCAAATCTTGTATCTGTGATCTGTGGGTAACTTCTTGTATCTATATTTTGTGAATGTCAGATGGATATTGGATGTACATATCCTAGATTATATACTTAAGAGTACATATAATTAATAATTGGCAACAAAATTTACCGATTTCCCAGTATTTGTATTTTAGAAGTATATTTTGAAATAATATGGAAATTTGTAGTTGATGTATAGTTATTATATTAGTAAAAGCTGTTGGAAAACTTGAAAGGTATCTATAGAAATTAGAAACAATCAAATATTTTCTTAGTTAGAATAGAATTACAGAAAAATGTTTCTTTTAGATGCCGTTATTTAAATGCTGGAAGTAGGAGATTGTAGGAGACAATATTTACAAAATCATTTAGTACTTAAGACGAAAAAGAAGTTTTACGTGGATTATTTAACTGTGATACAGTAGTATTTTGCTTGTCTTGTCGAATAAGTAAAACGTTAATTGTGATGTTAAACAGAAATATTTTTTTAAGTAAAAATACTGTGTTTTTTGTGTTGAGAATAAGAAATAAGAAATCCCTCAAATATAATGTATTTTAACTCCATCGTAAATGTTAATGAGTTAAAATGTCAATGTTATAAAGTTAAATGGAAGATATAAAAATAATGTTTTAATCCAGTTGACATGTGATAGCAGAATATAAGGTTATGTATTTAGAATTAATGTTAGTACAGAAATGCAGGTACAGTATTTAATACAGTATTTATTAAAATGTATGTAATTGATAATATTAAATATAAATAAAAAAAAAGAATTTGTATTATTTATAATGATTGTGAAAGAAAATTGTGTTTTTTGTGTGACAACAGTGGATATTTAAAAATACATAATGTCATTACTTACCGTATATTTATTTAAAACTAAATGGTTAATGTTTTTATTTTTTTTTTCAAATGTATTATTAATGTAGAAATATTTTTATCATTTATACTTATTGTAGACCTCTAGGAATGTATTAAAACCTGTTTTTCCTGTGACAACAGTGGATACCTATTTAAAAATACATAATATCATTACTTACCGTATATTTATTTAAAACTAAATGGTTAATGTTTTTATTATTACAATTTTTTTTCAAATGTCTTATCAATGTTATACAAATATTTTTATCGTTTATACTTATTTTAGACCTTTCGGAATGTATTAAAACCTGAGTTTTTCAAATGACAAAAAAACATTTATTGAAATTACCTTCCAAAATTTGTTAACAAAAAAATTGTATATATTATGTGTAAAATTGAACACACATATCTGTATATTTTATATAATATGCTGGGAGTGTAACTGTATGCATAATGTCACATTGTATATGTAACGTATAGTGGAAGACCAACAAAATTGTTTTATTTAAATCGTTCTTTATTCACTGGTGGTTTCCTCGTTAAAACAACAGGAGTGTAGGAATGTAGTGGTGGATTCTTATAAACCAACTAAACAAAACTTCCACACTGTGCACTATATTTACGTTCATCTACAGCTTAGTTTTAACTGGAAAACTAAAATTCATGTTAGATTCTATCAACCAACGGCCGGGTAAAAAAATACATATACTATACCTGTAGAAAGGGTTTTTTGCAAGACGCCTCCAGGCCCTTCTGAGTAAACTTGGAAGTGGCTTTTCTCAATGTAAAGGTTTATTTTACTTGACATATGACAGGAGTGATAGAGACGATTCGACGATCGTCAGTGATCAAAAAAGTGGAGATACATCTTCAAGTTTAGGAATCTCGCAGATCTGTACTGCAATGTAATCTTGGTTAAGGTTATTAGTTTTTAATGAATGGGTAAAGGTTATGTTAAAGTTTAGTTATTTACCTGTACATATGTTAAGTCAGAAGAATGTATTTCACTGACAATCCAGATCAGTAAGCATACGTGGGGCTTTCTGCATTAATCTATGCGTGGGGCCACGACCTATACGACATAAGCCCATGAGANTTTCAAATTTAAAAAAAAAATTGAAAGAAATAATACAGTGGCCAGGTGCTCATAATGCCCTGTACATTTAATGGAAAAATCAATAAGATATTCGTGTTTGTCACACAAAATAACCGTATGTAGAAAATAAGTCCGTTCGAGAATCGATGACGCTGAAGCCGATTGACTCTCATCAGCGCTCACATGCTTCGCTCTGCATTTTTCTTGTTTTGGCTATCGTCACGTCTTAGTTAACATTGTTATTAAGGAATCGATAACGGGGATTCATTATATAGAGAGTGTTAGACGTAGGCATATGTATTGTGTATATATATTGAATATTTAATTAAAGTTACTTTTTATTGGATCACCTCGTATATTTTTAGAAAATATCTTACAAAAGTCAGAAGTGGGATTGTTACCCAGAGTGTTTAGTGTATGTGAATGTGTTATTTCTAATATGGGGAAGAAAAAGAAAAGAGCTTTTAAAAAATTGCAAAACGAAGTGGTTGCATTACGACGCAGTAGGCCATCAACGTCCACAACGGGAGATGAACTTCTCATTCCATTGTTTGATCCACGAAAGGACAATATGGTGATTGAAAAGTGGGTGATGACGATCTCATTTTGCATATGATAGCAAGCAGACTTTGCAGCGATGCTAGGCAGTGGTACGACGAACTGGCAAATCTCATGGAGTGAAATAAAGGAGAGTATGATTAATCAATTCCAAATCACATTACGGAAGATCAGAGGAAACAGAAATAACAATACGACAAATCGAGAAGAGAAACCACGAATTACACCGAAAGTTAATTGGTTATGATACTTATCACAAATGAGGTCACTATGTTCACCAGTAAAAAGTTGCTAAGTTTAAAGGGTCATTCCGTATAACCAAGGTCCTTATTAACGATTGATAAATCGAAGATATGCGAGAAGGCGTTAGATCAGACAAGAGAACAGTAGTTGCCCCAGATCATATGAAAAAATGGATTACGTTCCAAGTTGAAGAGAGATCAACTGATCTCTAATACGATGAGGTCGACGGATCTCTAATACGATGAGATCGACGGATCTCTAATACGATGAGATCGACGGATCTCTAATACGACGAGATCGACGGTTCTCTAATACGACGAGATCCATGGATTTCTAAGTTTATTACGATGAGATCAACGGATCTGTGTTACGATGAGATCAACGGATCTCTAATACGATGAGTTGGTCATTTGTAGGAAATCCATAAAGGTAATCATCCTTTACACATTTAGTCTCATTTGGGACATAAATTGGCATTAAATCCGAAGTTTCGTTTTCTAGTGAACTCTTATTGGTTGATTCTAAAGCAAATTAAAGCCAACAGTAAAATAAAGTAAGTAAATAATTATTTATGTATAAACATTTTCATTGGTCAACTTTTTCCTATAATGAACCTCAAAACCGTCAAAAAGGCGGTTTTCTGAGGACTAACAAGGAAGGATAAGAAAATATAACTGACCTATAAATTATAGACCAGTGACACTTAAATTTTAATCAAGGACAACAGTTTTACCCTGAATAAACGCAAGATATCTTTCGCTAAAATTTAACAGCGATTAAATTCCGTTTCGCTTTTAGTTTATTGATTTCATTTAATTTAGTCTCAATTATTAGACTAAAAACAAAATATACTTCTTACAAGTCAATAATTATGATTTTTGTTTATAATTACTATGTAGGTACCAACGGTGTATTTATGTAATTTTTATAAAAATTATTTATTAAAAATATTTTTAATATTAAGCTAACGTAAACCGTTAAATTTACAATCAGGATAGCGTAATAAAAGTCAAATACCTAAATATCTAGCGCATCCGTTTCCATGGCGACGAAACAAAAGTTGTTTATATAACACGTCGCCGTAATTAATACTGAGTGTTTTCTAAATCAAATATAAATCGTTTTAGAAAAGTAGAATTTGCTGAACTTGACGAAGAAATAAAAACCTAGGTATAAAAAGTACGTAAAGAATGTGCTTATTTGGGAAGAAATAATCATGACATATATCTTTATATCCCTCTAAATTTTATCACATAAACTGGGGGTAATATTTTTTTTGCAGCATTCTGTTTTTAAGCAAATCAAACTCTAATAAAAATTTTACAAAAAAATTCTACCTTGTTACCCGCAGTCTATCCGATAGAATTCAGAACTCTCGCGATATAATCTACGAATATTTTTTTATTTATCCTAGTTTTCCTAGCAAAGCATTTATTTTATTTGTGTTTAATTGTTAAAGAATTAAGTAAACGGACTTTCATGTTCACAAATAAAATAAATTTAATTTAAATTAAATTTAATTTAAACAAAAATATTGTAAAATTACATCTATTAATACATTGTGAAGAAACCTGTTAATATTTTATTTCCACTGAAAATAATTTAAATTATTAACTCGTCACTATCGAAAATAGGCAAACTTTTTTTATTATTTGAGAGATTTACGCTATACTAAATAATTACCGACAAATGAACGAAATACGAACGAAACCAGACAGAAACATTTTTGAAACAGAGATCCACGTCAATTTGTGGGGTTGTGAAACGTATTTGAATTTAGGATGTTCGAAAATACTATACTTGAATACTTACGGCACATTTGTAACAGCTTCTTAGTTCTTGATGTAATCTTTATCATTATCCAAAAATATTAAAAATATTACCACAGCACGTTCATTCGCCGACTTCTTACAATATAATATGAAGAAATTTCGTTATGACCTCTATTGCGACGTTGTCATTTTAAGGAGGCAAGAGCGCTACGTACGTAAAAGAAATTGAGATTCATATATGTGGAGGTGACAACGTTGTTTCAGAGAATGCTCATATAGAATCAGCGCCAGCGGTGTATATCGGAACTAAAATATTTTTGTCTGAGTATGGAATTTACTTTGTCACCTCAAAACGAATTTTTGTTTCTCAACAGTAGAGGTCGTCCTGATTCCAAAACCGATGAAAACAAGGAATAACGTTGTCACCTCCATATTCGGAAGCGACAACGTTACCTACGCCCCGATTTTGTTTAAAATTTAATATGTATGCTAAAGAACTATTGTTTTATTTTGTCAGGAACTTTTCAAAATTGTATGGAGAAGAATTTGTCAGTCATAATGTTCACAATCTCATACACTTACCCGATGATGTTCAGTTACATGGTGCGTTGGATAACTTTTCAGCATTTAAATTTGAAAATTTTATGTCTAGTATAAAGAGAATGTTAAAAACATCAAAAAATCCTTTACAACAGTTCATTAACAGGGTACACGAAAACAGAAACTATATTGTGATTGATAGATCGAAAAATAATGATAAATGTCAATTACAACGTGAATGTGACACTTACTTTGAATCATTATTACAAAATAGAATAGTAAAATCCTATGAAAAATTTCACTTAATTCATTACTATATTAGTCCAGGTTTAAAAAACAATCACTTTGACTAGAGAGGGAGTAATAATTAATATTAAAAAATTATCAAGTGTTTATCGACAAATGAAATATATGTTATATATAACCGTTATATGCATTTTGAAAATTATTTTACACACCCATGCAAGTCAAAAATGTTTTCTTGTGACAAAGTTAGCAATTTATCTAACGTAAATGAAATATTACCTATTAAAGAAATTTTGACAAAAGTATTATTTTATAAGAACGATTGCATATCTTATTTAGATGAACCTTTTTAAGACAAAAATACCTATACAGGATTTTTAACTAATATAGGATTGTTCGATCCCTGTTCCTCAATATTATCCGATTTGAGTAACGTCATACTGCGAGATCCGATACTCTTTCTCTCTATATATAATTGTACGGCTCCTTGTCTATTATGAGTTATGACAAGTTACTGTCGAATGTCATCAAGGATTTTTAAACTCCTTGGAATGTCATGTATCATATATATATTATGTAACTCATATATTTTGCTTACCTATCAATCCTCAAGGATTTTTAAACTATATATCGATATTGTAAAGTTGTTCTTTTCTGTGTTTGCATAAATTAAATCATTTATTTTATAGATGTACCTTGTACAAAGTGCCAGACTATAGAAGTGCAGTTTCTGGTTGCAGTAACAGTTTCATTTCGACTTAGGCAAAAGTGCTCATGATTTATATTTCGCACGTACGATGACGTAGACAAATGACCCAATCACGTGATACGGCTAATAAATTCTAGGGATCTAGCAATTCTTATTAGTTAAAAATTCCCGGTCTTGTATATCAATATATTTAAATTTTGTGAGCATATAGTAGGCTTAATTCTAAAAGACACAAAATTGGCAGGTCAATTTTTATTCGTTTTGTTTGAAAACCACATAAAAATTTATTTATTTCAGAAATGATTTTTTTTCTGATATCGCTATCACTTCACGAGAAAAAAATGTGAGTCAGATAAAATTTCTTTGGAATAAATAGGAAGTGTGAATATCAGTTATATTTTTGGTTTCGAGTTGATGACTTATTATTTAAAATGTCTTATTGATTTTCTAGTGAAGTGTATTTGGATCTGATTTTTGTAACGGAAGGCATGTCAAGTCATAGTTTTGAATATAATAATTTCTTAGGCTTGTAACTTCGGAACTAATAAAAATCGAACTGCCACTTTCGTGTTTCTTAAGAATTCAATCTACTATATGCTCACAAAATTTGAATAAAACGATACAGGACATCCTGTATAACTAGACGGTAAATATTGGATAAACCCTGAAATTGCAAAGTTAAGAACATACAATTTTACCCAAGTCAAGGTTTTAGTGGGATAAAGATCAATAAATAAAAGAACACTATATTTTAAATCATCGCCAACGTTTCCGTTTTATTTTACACCATCTTCGGGGCTCTAAAATACAAGCCCTGAGGATGGTGTAAAATAACACCGAAACGTTGGCGATGATTTAAAATATAGTGTTCTTTCATTTATTGATCTTTATCCCACTAAAACCTTGACTTGGATAACTAATTAAGATCGCAAAACAGTGGAAACGTAATACAATTTTACCTCTTAAAACAATTAGTAATTTGTATACATAAGTTATTGCCGATTGTATAATCTAATTAATATTTGAATTTACTACAAAAGATGTACCGGTATTTGTAGTTTTTCTAGCTTCTTCCTATTAAACGCTTTTCCAGTCACATTTTAAAAAATATATTTTCCTGTTCCTAAATTATCCTTTGAATGTCTTCATAATTTAGTATTTAATATTATGTTAAAGAGGTGAGAGTGTATATTTTAATCCCAATAAATAATTATATTTGTTAAAACAATACAACAGTAAAATTTAAAATTTAATATAACTTGCAAATTTGGTAGGTACTGGCCATATTAATGTTGACTAGAATTTCGATACTATAATTTAATTTAAATAACAGTAGAGTACCTACTGTGTTGCAAACAATATATAAACTATTCAATGAAACACTCTGTTAAAGAGTTTTGTTTTGTTCCATTCAATTTTGTACTTTGACAATTTGTTAGATTTGTTAAAAAACTATATGGATCTTTAGGAGTAACCACAGACCACCTAGACTGGCTTATAGAGCGACTTTGGTGAAAACACTTTGGAGCCTGATTTGGAGCCCAGCGCTCAGTCGTGTCCTAGCATTTGATGTGTATGCATCGCTGTGATTTCGATAATTAGAGGTTTTATCATGATCAGTTGTATTGTAAAACATTGTATAAATAGAAGTGATCGAGTTGGTGAAGAGAGGCGAAAAGTTTCCTTCTTTAGGTAAGTAAAAAAAAGGAATATATAAAAGGTAAATTTGTACGCCATTTTTCGGTTAACGTCACAAGTTTCCAGGGTTAGCTTTATAATTTTGTTCGCCCACATAGTGTAGTGATTAATGTGATTTTGTTATTATAAAATAATGAATGAATTACTCTAAAATATTTTTAGTAATTATTTACTTTATGTGAGTCTTAAAATTTTATGAAATTTTACCAATTCCCGTCATTATGAGATAGCTGAAAATTAATTAAATATTTGTTTCAATTAAAAAAATCTCAAACAAAACTAATTTCAGATTCAGTATTCGTACAGTCCATTAATTTTTATTAAAGATCGTGGTTGTTTGACGTATCCATCTCGAGATGTCGTAGTAATATGCTAAGAAACATAAAAATTAATAAAATTATTAAATAATGATGAAAGCAGAACACCTACGCTACAGAAAAATAAAATTGTTTATCATGTATTAAAAAACTTTTTGAATGTGAACATATTTGAAAAATTGCATGAACATCAATTTGATAATTTGCCTAACAATTGTAATCATTTAATAGAACTTGTAAGGGCTGAATGTGAAAAGTATGTCGATGTACAGTCGGCGCCACCCAAATGTGAACGGCAATATTGTACCGTGTAATTTAAACTTCAAATCATAGTCGTAAAATTCAATAGTTGTCAAATATACATATATGTCATTTAGAGCAAACGTAATTAAATGTAAACCAGTAACGTGAAATATGCTGGAGCATTTAACTGAATCGTATAGAGCAAGGGCTATAGCTAAATTAGAAGATAATTGGTCTTCGAGTGAAGTGGCTGCTGATTTAAATGTCAGTAATAGTTGTATATTTTATATTAAACAACGCTGGCGAGAACAATAATTATAAAGATCTATCAGGCAAGGTGTCGGGAAGGTTTCCAGTGACGCGGAAGACAATGCCTTGGTCGAATTTATCCATAAGAATACCCTCTCTGTGTTACGCCACTAAAAAAAGTCTGATTTACTACGATAAAATCCAGATGAAATTTCCATAACTACCAAAATGCGTTCACATTTGGGTGGCGCCAACTGTACGAATAAATCATGAAGTCAAATTATTTAATTCGGTAAAATCTACGAAAAGACAAATATTAAATAAGTTAATATTATTTAGAGGATAATAAATATATACAGGGTGATTCTTTAATATTGCAAAAAATTTCAGGGGCAGGTTCTTTAGATAAAAATAAGAAAAAAGGTTCCCATTAGCATGTGTGCGGAAACGCTTCGTTTCCAAGATACAGGGCGTTCATTTTTTTTGTAATCTACTTTTAATACTTGTTATTTCAAAAGTCCTTTAACTATACGGTTAGGGCATCTGTCTTGATAGATGTCTGATTAAATTATCTTATCGTGTTCAAACAAAATGGCCCCAGTTGGCTTGCAAATTGGACTGCCCACCAACTGTAAATAATTGTTTTTTGTCAATAGTTGATTACTGTTTGTCACGTTGTGAGTGTAGGATGTAGGAGTGTTTCGTGTTTTGAAACTGATATTTCTCTTCAAAGAATGAATTACACAAATAATGAATTGATGCGATATGCATTTTGTTTATGGTCTTGCCGACGGTAATTCGTTAAGGGTTATTCCACTCTAATTGAAAATGTCGAGGAATTGGGAAATCGTATTGTTACAGCGTGTGAAACAATTCGGCACACCCCAGGCATTTTTTAACGTGTTCGTCAATCAATGCGTCGCAGGATCGAAGCATGTAGTGCAATTGGAGGTGGTCATTTTCAACAACTTTTATAACTTTACTTCTTCGCTGGTTATCATTAATTCCACCAATTAAATTTTTTCATTCTAATAATTCTTGCCTCACTATACATTAATACCTGGAATAAATAAGTACAGAGCAAAAGTTATTAAAATTATTATTTTTTTAACATTTTGTATTGTTATTTTGCATTTTGTTTTTTGTATTATGTTATTAATGATATAAAAAATGGAATAAATAAGTGCAGAGCAAAAGTTATTAAAATTATTATTTTGTAACATTTTGTATTATGTTATTAATGATACAAAAAATGGCTCCTATTATTAAACATAAACCAGTCAATTTTCAAATAAAGGGGTTAAAGGACTTTTGAAATAACAAGTATTAAAAGTGGATTACAAAAAATGAACGCCCTGTACCTCGGAAACGAAGCGTTTCCGGACACATGCTAATGGGAACTTTTTTTCTTATTTTTATCTAAGGAACCTGTCCCTGAAATTTTTCGCAATATTAAAGAATATAATATTTAATATGTAATAAAAATATTACTTAATCCGGATCTGCTTAAAGATGCGCGCGCTCAGATTGCCTTCCACACTCCACTTCCCCGGATTTTGCATTCACTGGTACCCGTGCATTGGAATTAGATACNTTGCCTAACAATTGTAATCATTTAATAGAACTTGTAAGGGCTGAATGTGAAAAGTATATCGATGTACGAATAAATCATGAAGTCAAATTATTTAATTCGGTAAAATCTACGAAAAGGCAAATATTAAATAAATTAATATTATTTAGAGGACAATAAATATATTTAAATTATTTTGTAGTTTTATTTAATATGACACTAAAATATACTATTTTCTGAATTACAAACTTAAAATTGAATATTTGTCATAAGATGCAATATAATGTTTAATATGTAATAAAAATATTACTTAATCCGGATCTGCTTAAAGATGCGCGCGCTCAGATTGCCTTCCACACTCCACTTCCCCGGATTTTGCATTCACTGGTACCCGTGCATTGGAATTAGATACGGCCAGTCTAGATGGTCTGTGGGAGTAACTAACAAATGCTTGAAATCGATATCTTCTGTCTTGAGGAAATATATTTAATTTTGTAAACTTCCCTTTATGAGTCTTTATAGCATCAAAGAGGAGATAAAACGAAAAATTGTAACATTATTATTTTGTAAAGATCTACCTGCCTATCTATTTATGACGTCACTTAAAAGAAAATATTAAGTATATATTCTTTTAGTCTGTATATGCTGTCATTGAATTTGAGTTAAATGAAGTTGTATATATTTCGGCTGCACCATTGAAATGGATAGACGCAGAAAATAATACATGTTTATGGCCACCAAAAAAAGGAACGGAGAGGAAGGAGATTATAAATAATGGAGATCCAAGAGAAGATTGGATTTCTCTGTCTCACATTAAAATATTAGGAAAATATGGTAATGTTGATAATAATTATGTTTATAATTTCCAAGAAAGTCAAATTGGAATATTTTCCATTTTACATTATACTTAATTTGATTCTTAACTAGTTATAACTTCCTATGAAGAGTGTGTTGTGTGGGTTTCGAATAAAATAATACTTTTTTAGCAACGTATAAAGAATCATTATATTATGAAAAAAAGAAAATTAATTCTGAAAGTGAAGCCACGCAAGAAGAAGAGACAAATGTAAAACAAAAAAGGAAAATAATAAAGAGTTCAAGATATAGGGATGACTCTATATCTCCACCTCCAATAATTGATGAAGGTATAATGAACAAAATTGTTTCTAATGTGTTGTCTACAATTTTGTGTAAATCGGTGTATAAAAAAAATTACCGAATAATTTTTATTTGTATTTCAGAGGATGAGTTGACATCTGACATTTCCACATCAGCATATTCAGATGAATTAGAAGAAAGCAAACGCCGTACAAGAGCAAGAAGAGCCCCTTTCAACAGCTCTCAAAATAAATTCGATAAAAATTACAGTTCAGGATGTGAAATAGGTCCTAATGAACATACCCATTTAATAAATCATAATGAAGCAGGGAACACACAAAATCAGTCTGTTGTCAATAAAAGTAGTTCCATTTTAGATAAAAATACAACTGTAGTTAACAACATTTTAGTTCAAGATAATATTTTATCTGAGGCTATTCTGGAGCCTCTAGAAGAGAATTTCGAATCTATTATTAATAATGCAGATGTAGTTATGGAAGATAGTAACTATGTAGATAATACTAAGCTTGATAGGCTCATAAATTTACTGATAGAAGTAAAAGTCCAACAAGAGATTATTTCAGAAAGACTTGGAAACATTGAAGCATTTTTGGAAAAAACAATGACAATTAATAGTGGCAATATTGCTTGCCATGAGTTAGAAAATTGTTTAATTAAATTTCCATTTCAAGATGTAGCTTCAATACAAGAATTTGATAACAAATTAAAGGACAATGAAAAACTTCAACAGTCTATGGTAGTCTTATATAATTTAAATTATCTATATGTATTTATATCTATTTTAATTTTCAGTTAAACTATCTACAGTTTATTGGAGGAACTACAAATAAACTTTGTATTAATAGATGTTTAGAGAAGGTTTTTACAAACTTTGTTGGCCAATTTTGTTGCTGGACTGGAAAGAGAGGAAACCTAAATGTGTCTGATTTAAAAATGATTTACATTGTGAGACGTAAGTATATTTTCTACATGATAAAATTTCTTTACTGCCAGAAATTAAGAAAAATGTCTTGCATGATTGTATGTATATTATGATAAGATATATTCATTATGTTTATTGCTAGTATTTTTTACCAGTTCTCTAATGTTATTTCAGCAAAAACTAAAAATATCTTACACTTTTAGAAGCCATTAGAATTTCATACCCACAAATGACACGATTATTTTGAAAGGCAAGTGATGACGTGGTTTCATCATTCAAAAACATGATTCCTCCGCCAAAGTAAGTACTTTACGTAAAAACTGTACAATATACAGTACAAATTCACAAGTTATTTTTTTTAATTCATTTAAAATACGTAAAAAAAATCACAAAATAATGCTTACATATAAAAATGGATATCAATAAAAAAAAATATTTTTCACCACTAGTACTGCTCGTAAAAAGTTTAATCTGCACTAAAGTGAAAATTTATCAGGAAAAATGATCAGGCGAACATTGTAAATTCGAATAACATAAAAATACAGTACCTTATTTGTCACTGATAGATTTTTTTTTTCAGATACACCTACTGAAATATAATAATTAAGTCTGAATTATACTGAAGTATAATAATTAATAATTATAAATAATTAAGAAGCATGTAGTCCCAGTTAATGTTTTTTGTTTTTTTTTTTTAATTAATAAAAGATAGAACTAATATGATTGAAGTGTTTTAATCAATCCCAAACTTTAAAATGTAACCATGTAATAAGTATATGTATAAGGCATCAAAATTTAAATTTTGAATAACAAATTTATGAAGAAACCTGATTCTAAATATACAATTTTTTGACGTCCACAGTTTTTATTCACTTGTAGGAGTAATAATATTTGTCCATATGTGCTTGTGTTTAGAAAAAAATATATTTGTTATCGACTTATTTTAATATGCATATTTAAGTAATAAGTACCTACAGAGTGGTCATCTTAGGTGTCTCAACTTTGTAGCTTTAATTTTGAGTTTGGAAAAAAACCAAACAAAAAACATCTTTCTGCCTAACAAGTTTTTGATTAAATTTATCACAAGTTTTCATGACGATTTACGGTTAGTTTTCAATTGCAAATTTTGCAAGTGCAATAGTTATGTGTGGCAGATTCACGTTTGCAGCACACTTGCTTCAGATTCACGTATTACTCTCTAATAAACTTACATTTACATTTGAAAATTAATATTAAATTTACTAGAAATTTGCATTGCTCAGTGGGGAGGATTTACTGTGTCATAATAATGGCAATTATGACGATTAACGAAATCATTTTTATGAAAAGTAGCCTCAGCGGAGAACATGACCCGTTTAAAAAAATCAATCAATCAAAATCTTGATTTAACATCTCAAGTGCCTACTGACAAAACTCCAGTCTCCGCTGAAAATCTACTTCTAGTAACTCTTGGTGTAATTGGATGCGATAAGGATGATAACTGTGCTTTTGTAAAATCCTATGTATCGACGTTGTATGTACCAACACCCGTTGTGTGATTAATTTGTCGTACACTTATTTGCGGGTTTTCCTGAATACACCCCAGCACAAAAAATTCATTTTCCTCCGTAACTACAGTTTTATGGCGATTTCGTTTTATATGTCGAATATTACCAGTAAAAACCTATCAAGCAGTAGTTGAAAGGCTTTACGCCGTGGATGTGGTCGGTTTGGATAGCGCTGAGCATAAATTCGTGATGCCAATAACGGATTTCTGTCGCACTCACCGAGGACAAAAAACATATTAATCGTTTCTTCTGCGTCAGCGACATTTTGAAAATGTTATAATACATTTTTACTCTCTATTTGCGCTGACGCTACTTTTTCGGACTTTAAAAGATAACCTGTTTTTTTTTCTGGAAAACTGTTAGAGATAAGTATAGACAACCTTATATCAGTCGAAAGGGCATTCAATTTTGCATTCACCCATGACAATTAATATGGGTCATTCCATTTGAAAAAAAGGTATAAAGGTGCCTCCATGAAAAGTGAAACACAATATACCTACATAGACTGCATCGTATTTTAAACACAGTATTTTTGTTTATTTAAAGAAAACTAAAAGCCTCATAAAGCTGTATTCATCAAGAGATTCTGTACGGGTATACATGGATATGGATAGGAGATGCTAGACATGCGCTCCGACGAATAAAATAAAGAAGGGCGAGAACTTCGAGTCAGTACATAGGGTGCTCTAATCGGAAATTCGTCACAGTTTTCAAGTTTCATCGATTTTAAATTCGTGTGTTGCTGCCCTAGTCGGCATACATATATTTATGAACATTAATACGTTTACTACCAAAATAAAGCGATTAAAGGCATTAACAAAATATATTCAATATCAATTCTTAATGTCACATAAGTGACGTAATATTTTTTCGTATTGTGTTTTATAAAATATGTGTGATGAATATTAGAAAATTTATTTGTGATAAACAATGTAATAAGAGTGTTAATAATAGATACTAATATATAACTAAATATAGTATTTAAAATTATTTTTAGTGGTAGCTGGTGGTGGTGGTGTAAAAAATTATTCTAACATTTCTAGTCACTTCAAAAATGCATTTCTTCTGGACGATGCTTCTTACTGAACTTGCCTTTATTTCAGATTATGTTAATGCGGGAAAAGACGGTGAGTTTATATTATTTAAACCCAGGGTTCAAATTATCTTTGCTCATACAGAAATTTTCTAAAGGGGAAGGGTGGGCAATATGGAAACTTTAGGTATCTTCAGATACCTAGGTACATATAATATGTATATTAAAATGCACTCCTTTAGAATTTTTGTGAAAATTTGGTTATAAAAGTGATTCTTACTACAAATTACAGAAAAACACTGCAGTGGTTATGAACTATAGAAGAATAGGTTATGAAGCGGTGATGATGGATAAAATGTAATTTTTCAAAACAAACTGGGAACCATTAGCATTGTGTAAATATTAATATATTGAAATATTTTCTCTATATTCCACCTTTGGAAATGGTAACATGTCTAATAGTGTATAATTAGAAATAAAAATTTTTCATATTGTCTAAAAAATCCCATTTTGTCCGCGTAAGCGCCTAACCCAAACCAAAATCATATGTTTTTATTCGAAAAACGAAAAATGGAGAAACTTCTGCAGTAGTAAATAATATTTCAAAATGACAAGATAGGTAGTATTTCAGGAAGGCGTAACAAGTGAAACCACTTAAAAATTTATCAAAAAATGTGAACAAAAACTAAATTTAGTTTCTTCCTTGGAAACGCTAACAAAAATCGGGTATTTACACCACAGCACCTCTATAGGTTAATTTAGCTTAACAAATAAATTATCTGTAATATAATAATAATAATAATAATAATAATAATAATAATAGTAATAATAGTAATAATAGTAATAATAGTAATAATAGTAATAATAGTAATAATAGTAATAATAGTAATAATAGTAATAATAGTAATAATAGTAATAATAGTAATAATAGTAATAATAGTAATAATAGTAATAATAGTAATAATAGTAATAATAGTAATAATAGTAATAATAGTAATAATAGTAATAATAGTAATAATAGTAATAATAGTAATAATAGTAATAATAGTAATAATAGTAATAATAGTAATAATAGTAATAATAGTAATAATAGTAATAATAGTAATAATAGTAATAATAGTAATAATAGTAATAATAGTAATAATAGTAATAATAGTAATAATAGTAATAATAGTAATAATAGTAATAATAGTAATAATAGTAATAATAGTAATAATAGTAATAATAGTAATAATAGTAATAATAGTAATAATAGTAATAATAGTAATAATAGTAATAATAGTAATAATAGTAATAATAGTAATAATAGTAATAATAGTAATAATAGTAATAATAGTAATAATAGTAATAATAGTAATAATAGTAATAATAGTAATAATAGTAATAATAGTAATAATAGTAATAATAGTAATAATAGTAATAATAGTAATAATAGTAATAATAGTAATAATAGTAATAATAGTAATAATAGTAATAATAGTAATAATAGTAATAATAGTAATAATAGTAATAATAGTAATAATAGTAATAATAGTAATAATAGTAATAATAGTAATAATAGTAATAATAGTAATAATAGTAATAATAGTAATAATAGTAATAATAGTAATAATAGTAATAATAGTAATAATAGTAATAATAGTAATAATAGTAATAATAGTAATAATAGTAATAATAGTAATAATAGTAATAATAGTAATAATAGTAATAATAGTAATAATAGTAATAATAGTAATAATAGTAATAATAGTAATAATAGTAATAATAGTAATAATAGTAATAATAGTAATAATAGTAATAATAGTAATAATAGTAATAATAGTAATAATAGTAATAATAGTAATAATAGTAATAATAGTAATAATAGTAATAATAGTAATAATAGTAATAATAGTAATAATAGTAATAATAGTAATAATAGTAATAATAGTAATAATAGTAATAATAGTAATAATAGTAATAATAGTAATAATAGTAATAATAGTAATAATAGTAATAATAGTAATAATAGTAATAATAGTAATAATAGTAATAATAGTAATAATAGTAATAATAGTAATAATAGTAATAATAGTAATAATAGTAATAATAGTAATAATAGTAATAATAGTAATAATAGTAATAATAGTAATAATAGTAATAATAGTAATAATAGTAATAATAGTAATAATAGTAATAATAGTAATAATAGTAATAATAGTAATAATAGTAATAATAGTAATAATAGTAATAATAGTAATAATAGTAATAATAGTAATAATAGTAATAATAGTAATAATAGTAATAATAGTAATAATAGTAATAATAGTAATAATAGTAATAATAGTAATAATAGTAATAATAGTAATAATAGTAATAATAGTAATAATAGTAATAATAGTAATAATAGTAATAATAGTAATAATAGTAATAATAGTAATAATAGTAATAATAGTAATAATAGTAATAATAGTAATAATAGTAATAATAGTAATAATAGTAATAATAGTAATAATAGTAATAATAGTAATAATAGTAATAATAGTAATAATAGTAATAATAGTAATAATAGTAATAATAGTAATAATAGTAATAATAGTAATAATAGTAATAATAGTAATAATAGTAATAATAGTAATAATAGTAATAATAGTAATAATAGTAATAATAGTAATAATAGTAATAATAGTAATAATAGTAATAATAGTAATAATAGTAATAATAGTAATAATAGTAATAATAGTAATAATAGTAATAATAGTAATAATAGTAATAATAGTAATAATAGTAATAATAGTAATAATAGTAATAATAGTAATAATAGTAATAATAGTAATAATAGTAATAATAGTAATAATAGTAATAATAGTAATAATAGTAATAATAGTAATAATAGTAATAATAGTAATAATAGTAATAATAGTAATAATAGTAATAATAGTAATAATAGTAATAATAGTAATAATAGTAATAATAGTAATAATAGTAATAATAGTAATAATAGTAATAATAGTAATAATAGTAATAATAGTAATAATAGTAATAATAGTAATAATAGTAATAATAGTAATAATAGTAATAATAGTAATAATAGTAATAATAGTAATAATAGTAATAATAGTAATAATAGTAATAATAGTAATAATAGTAATAATAGTAATAATAGTAATAATAGTAATAATAGTAATAATAGTAATAATAGTAATAATAGTAATAATAGTAATAATAGTAATAATAGTAATAATAGTAATAATAGTAATAATAGTAATAATAGTAATAATAGTAATAATAGTAATAATAGTAATAATAGTAATAATAGTAATAATAGTAATAATAGTAATAATAGTAATAATAGTAATAATAGTAATAATAGTAATAATAGTAATAATAGTAATAATAGTAATAATAGTAATAATAGTAATAATAGTAATAATAGTAATAATAGTAATAATAGTAATAATAGTAATAATAGTAATAATAGTAATAATAGTAATAATAGTAATAATAGTAATAATAGTAATAATAGTAATAATAGTAATAATAGTAATAATAGTAATAATAGTAATAATAGTAATAATAGTAATAATAGTAATAATAGTAATAATAGTAATAATAGTAATAATAGTAATAATAGTAATAATAGTAATAATAGTAATAATAGTAATAATAGTAATAATAGTAATAATAGTAATAATAGTAATAATAGTAATAATAGTAATAATAGTAATAATAGTAATAATAGTAATAATAGTAATAATAGTAATAATAGTAATAATAGTAATAATAGTAATAATAGTAATAATAGTAATAATAGTAATAATAGTAATAATAGTAATAATAGTAATAATAGTAATAATAGTAATAATAGTAATAATAGTAATAATAGTAATAATAGTAATAATAGTAATAATAGTAATAATAGTAATAATAGTAATAATAGTAATAATAGTAATAATAGTAATAATAGTAATAATAGTAATAATAGTAATAATAGTAATAATAGTAATAATAGTAATAATAGTAATAATAGTAATAATAGTAATAATAGTAATAATAGTAATAATAGTAATAATAGTAATAATAGTAATAATAGTAATAATAGTAATAATAGTAATAATAGTAATAATAGTAATAATAGTAATAATAGTAATAATAGTAATAATAGTAATAATAGTAATAATAGTAATAATAGTAATAATAGTAATAATAGTAATAATAGTAATAATAGTAATAATAGTAATAATAGTAATAATAGTAATAATAGTAATAATAGTAATAATAGTAATAATAGTAATAATAGTAATAATAGTAATAATAGTAATAATAGTAATAATAGTAATAATAGTAATAATAGTAATAATAGTAATAATAGTAATAATAGTAATAATAGTAATAATAGTAATAATAGTAATAATAGTAATAATAGTAATAATAGTAATAATAGTAATAATAGTAATAATAGTAATAATAGTAATAATAGTAATAATAGTAATAATAGTAATAATAGTAATAATAGTAATAATAGTAATAATAGTAATAATAGTAATAATAGTAATAATAGTAATAATAGTAATAATAGTAATAATAGTAATAATAGTAATAATAGTAATAATAGTAATAATAGTAATAATAGTAATAATAGTAATAATAGTAATAATAGTAATAATAGTAATAATAGTAATAATAGTAATAATAGTAATAATAGTAATAATAGTAATAATAGTAATAATAGTAATAATAGTAATAATAGTAATAATAGTAATAATAGTAATAATAGTAATAATAGTAATAATAGTAATAATAGTAATAATAGTAATAATAGTAATAATAGTAATAATAGTAATAATAGTAATAATAGTAATAATAGTAATAATAGTAATNTAATAATAATAATAAATTATTATTATTATTCCGATATAAAAATATGTATTTTTTAATGATAAATTTTAAAGGGGTTTTCCATCTTGACCTTTTTTCCATTCTACTTACCCATCCTCTTTCTCTATGTTTAAATTTATGAATTATAAATGTTCTGGTATTCAGGGTATTTCAGTTTTAACATGACAATAATAAATTCACCATATTTGGTATACGTATAACTGGTTGTCATAAACTAGATTTGTATTAATGCGAACGAGGAACCAGTGATAGTGGCTGGGTAACTACTATCGCTCATTTAAACGAAAGTGGTTCGACTTCATATCAAGGACAACTAAAACAATTTTTTCCTGGAAAAATCTAAACTTAAGTTGAGAAAAATATTTATAAAGTATTAATTTTTCCAATATGACAAGTAGTGACTTATAGAATGTGAATGCAGATTTTCCTATTAGGTCCTAGAAATTTTAAATTTTGGTGTAAAATTAAAGTAAGAAGCCGAGATGTTGGTAACACCTAACTGAACTACAAAAATATGTTCTAAATATTTTCATTGCTATAATAATGTTGAAAATGAGATTATAAAATGTATTATCATTATTTCATTGCAAATTAAGTTACGGGAAGTGTAAAAAATCCAGTGCATAGTTTATATGGTCTCGACATACTAGGTATATGAAATAGTAAAAAAATAAATGAGTCAGAGTGGTAAAAGAAGGGAAATATCGTATGAAGTTTTTCTCTTCAATTTTTATTCTATTGTATAGAAGGCTACCTGATAAAATAATCTTAAGTAAATTGTGGGAACTGAAAGTTCTTTTCTTAACAAGCTGATCTTTGTTATGAGTGATGTTAGAACAACAAAAATACAATATATACAATATACTTTTTTTCAATTATTACCTTATTTAACAATTTCTCTATGTGTTTTTGTATTAAGTATATTTAGATATCCTGTTTTGTTTTTATTTTGTATAATTATTTATTACTTTTTACTAAATATTGGTGGTGTCATTCAGTGCTAGTTGGTGCTTGTAACTGATAGAGTTAGATGTTTTCTTCAAAGTCAACGGTTAGAAGCATTAACTGTGTGTTTTTTGTATATCTCCCTACCTAATTTTCTAGTATCAAAGAACGTTGTTTGACTTCATTTGATAAGATTTTTTAGAAAAAAAATTAAATCTGTTTGAATTAGTGAAAATTTGAAAATCTGATCCAAATTTAAAAGTTTGTTGGCTTTCAATGGCATAAGGTGTACTTATACCAAAATATATGAATGGTCCAAATGCTATAACTAAAATTAGTTTTAGTAAAAATTCACGAACCAACCTGTATATTTACAAATTTTAATACAGGATTTTAGTAAGAAATAATTTCACAGTCACCTAGGTATATCAACCTGGACTGAAATATGTAACTTTGAAAAATTTGTTACAACTGTACTAAAAACACACATTAAGTTAAATCTCGTCTAATAGAAACCTATTTAAAACTAAATAAAATTGAATTATTTTTAGATAATCTAAAATACATCCACTAAACATTTTTCAGTTTCTGACATGTTTCAGAAACGTTTCCATTTTTCTTGAAACGTTTCATAAAAAATCCACGCAACGTTCTGGTAACGTTCTAGAAACCCAAGTTGTCCTCCCCAAAATACATTTCCAATGAAACTTTTCAAAAAATTGGTTTCAGTAACATTATTTTTATGTTCCATTTATGCACTCGATATTTTTGTTTTACGTTTCAGTATATTTTCAGAAATGTTTGAGTAACATAATAATTTTATTAGAATATTATTATTATTATTAGCTCTCAACTTTAGATAATTTTCATTTCAAAAGCGTTTTTGAAATAGTATAGTGAGTAATTTTTTAAATATTTCTAATACTCTTTTGTGATATTTTTATTTGTATTGTGAATGACTTAATTCGAACTCCAGACAAATTTTTCTGATTTCTCAAAAAATTTAACTAAAAAAAGTTGTTACATTGTATATTAAAAATAAATAAATATGCTCTTCTACTTTGGGAATGCGTCAGTCAACCTTTACCAAGAATTTCTTTCTTTTTGAGAAGCCACTGAAAAAAGTTTCTAATATGGATTACGAATTTTGCCATTCATCGTACAAATAAAAAGGTCACAAAACAATATCAGAAGCATTTTAAAAAGCTACACATCATTATATATTATTCAAATACGCTTCTGAAATGGAAATTTTCTAATGTTGAGACCATCATGAATATGGTAACAATGAGGAACTGATATGACATAGTCAATATTACATCTATCCTTTTAATAATAATAAATTATACAGCAGAAATAAGGATATAAAATGATATCTTGACAAAATAAATATCTTTAGGTATACCTAAATAATCCGGAAGCCAGCTGCAGAATTCGTTGAGTTATTTTCTAGATAAAAAATTTAAGTTTACTGACAGTTTTTACTCCAACTAAGGTCAATAATTGAAAATTATTTTTTATGTACTGAAATTGAAATATATTGCAACTTATACAACGCCATAAAAATAGCTGGCCAATCTTTGGTAATAAGATAGTGAACTGAGGCAATCAAACCCCCTGCGGCAGCGCGCTCGTGCGCCCATCGAATGATATGTTTTTCGCATTAACTGATTACTCTTTTACCCATGAACCGCCAACTGACTATGTTTTTTGCTTTGTGTACACAATAAACTATCGTTTGGACCCATTTTTGACTAATAAAAAATTTTTTCCTACAAAATACGAGCAAAATATCCCTCATGTTACGTTGCGGCCAGCGGATTTACCTGTATATTTCTCTCGACTGACGGACTTTTTTCCCCGACGACTGCCAAATGACAATATTTTTTGCTTTGTATACGCAATAAACTATCGCTTGGACCCATTTTAGATTGATAATTTTTTTTTCCTGCAAAATACGAGCAAAAGATCCCTCATGTTACGTTGTGGCCAGCAGATTTACCTGTATATTTCTCTCGACTGACGGACTTTTTTCCCCGACGACTGCCAACTGACAATATTTTTTGCTTTGTATACGCAATAAACTATCGCTTAGACCCATTTTGGATTGATAAAAAAAAATTTCCTGCAAAATACGAGCAAAAGATCCCTCGTGTTACGTTGCAACCAGCAGATTTACCTGTATATTTCTCTCGGTGGACGGACTTTTTTTACCTATGTACTGATATTTGACGAAATTTTTTCATTTGAGCACATAATATACTCACCACGAAGCCGCCCTACAACAAAGGTAATTTTCTGTATCTCTACCTCATTGGGAAACCTACTTAGACATGGTTGCCTCTTTTTTTTTAGTCCTCGTCCTCGTTTCAACCTCGTCTTATTACATTCGTACTCTCATCCCCAACGTCACCTTCGTCGCTATTAGTGTTCTAGATGTTTTCATATTTCACCCTCATATACCGGGTGATTCATTGCCATTGGAAGTCCAAGGTATCGTACACCCAGACCTTGGTTAAACAATGCAGGCTTACTCCTCGCTTTGGAGTTAATAACTGCACCGAGGCGCAGTATCTCTATCCAAGACTCGCCTTGCATAACTCCCAGTTGCTGTCTGGCTTCATGTCCTTTTGTGGATACTCTTATATGGCATAATCGTTGGAACCTGTCACTGGTGCTGCAGAAACCGCTCAGCTAAGCCTAATTTTAAGTTATGCATGTCACGTTATTTATAGTAATTAATCCCTTTCTGATCTGGCTTGCTCTCATATAGTATAAGGTACATACATATATATTTTACGCCATCTTTTATTTGGAAATTTAGCTTCCACTGTAGCAATTATCTCCGCCTATTTTGCGTATTCCATTCCGCTACTACATAATTAGTTTACCCACCTTGTTAGATATAATATTACTACTTAGTACTTACCCCGGCAGTTTTTTTATTATTTAGCTTGGCGTACTGTTAACCTATTTTCATAGTATTTATACTTTTTACGCTGAGCTCACCGATACTTGCTCTTGTTGCTATTTAAATTGCCTTTATTTGCTTACTTTACTTAATATTGTTTACCTACAATCTATAGAATATATAAATAATATTTAATTAAGCACTGAAGTTATATGTATTTTATTTCTTTGGAATTGTGTACACCGAACCCATATCGCTAACAGAGATGGTTATCATTACTAGTTATTATTTGGATTACATACATATAGTTAGTACTATTTTGCCAATTCTATCTAAAAGGTGCACACCGGCCGATTAAGCGATTGTAGTCTTAGTTAGAAACTTTAGACACCGGCCATTTAATTGAATTAAAGTTACCGTTTGAGTAGTATACTTTCGCAGGGCTTTTATTTATACATTTTTCTCTTTTTTTGTACTGTAAGGTGTTAGCGCCTCTCCAGTCTTCTTCTGTACTGTCCATTGGGTTGTAAAACTGGTGGCGCCTTAAGAAAATAATTTACGTTATATCAACCCATCCCATCGCTGCTGAGCTAAGGCCAACCCTATAGTTGGAGAGAGCATGATCGTCCTTGGAAAGGAAAATCTATAGATATTTTATTTTACCACCCACAAGTGTGTAGCACGGAAAAAAATTCATTGACTGATAAAAGAACTACATTCTAAATCACTGTCCTATTACATTTACAATTATTTGTTTAATTTAACAGGAGCAAAATAGTGATAAAATATTTAAATCAGTATAATTTAGTAATAAAGCTTACAGAAACCGAACGAATCGAGATTTTAATCATGATTTATTGTGGTGATAAAGTACGGATTGAGACTGAAGTTCGTAATTTATTTAATCGAGAACCTGTTTCTCAATCAATAATAGAGATCTCCCCAAAGTGAAAGAAAATCAATTCCTGAGATCAAAAATCTTAACGTAATACTTGCGTTTCAAGGAAATCCTCAAACTAGCTCGAGACAAGTCGCACTGGATATTAATTCACACCAATCAACTGTTGTTAGAGTACAAAAAAAGGAAAAGTGGTATCCGTACATCTGGTCCAAGGGCTGTTAGAAGATGACTTTGATAGAAGAATCGAATTCTGCGAAACCATTATGGAACGATCTAACAGAGATCAGAGTTTTATAAAAAAAGGTAATTTTTTCAGATGATAACTACTTTTATGCTCAACGACCAAGTAAATCGCCACACGTATCGATACTAGGCAAGTGAAAATCCACATTAGATGGAGGAGTCTAGCACATAATATCCAGAAAAGGTGAACATTTGGGCCGGAATTATAAACAACCGGATTATAGGAACATACTTTTTTGAAGAGAACTTAATGGGTCCTCGATATCTAGAATTTCTGCAGGATTATCTGTTACCACAACTGATTCAGCTATCCCTAAATAGAAATGATTTGTGGTTCCAGCAAGATGGGACACCCTCACACTACACCATTGATGTATGAACTTATTTAAATAACATTTTCCGTGGTAGGTGGATAGGGAGGAGAGGATCGATCGAATGTCTACCAAGCTGAAAACCAAATAATCTAGACGAATTAAAAGAACGCATCAGAATCGAGATTGCACAAATAACCCCCGAAGTTCTAGAAAACGTTAGAGAAGAATTTACTACCCAACTTTCTCATTGAATCATTATTAAAGGTCGTCAGTTTAACATTTATTGTAATCTAAGTAAATACATAATTTTGGATGGTCCTGTAAAAATAAATATTCAAATAATTATACCGTTGAAAAGACCTTTCAAATAGGTGTCTCATGATCCCTGTTTGTATTTAAAAAAATCGTCGATTACGACATTACGTCAACACTGGTGACATAGCGGCTCTTAAATGTATATCACAATATGGCCTTTCAAAATTTAAAATTGACGTGTATTAGGATTTTAGGAATTTATTCCATACATTTGCATCATATTATATATCGAAAATAAACCACAATACTAAAAAACTATTAGGTAATGAAAAAATAACGCCAACTATAATCCGAATGGTCCTGGACAAAGTCGTGGGGCTCAAGTGGACTATATGTTTAAAAGAAAAGAAAAAAAAAGAAACTTACCAAAATCTGATGCAATTGATTATCTTTCTTGTCGAGTTTAAAAGGGAAGGAAAAAAAGGAATGCGTTGGACAGATTATTTGTGGTTCATTTAAACAATTAATCACAAAGTTATTAATTTTAAGATGCGTATAACGAAATATCTAACAATGCTACGGGTGCGAGAACTTAACTAATTTTATATGTATCGACTAGAAAGGCAGGCAAACTCCGCTGAAGTGGAGTTTGACCTTCCTCGGGCCTTCGGCCCTCGGAAGGTGCTCCGCGGTGCTCTCATTGCCGGTTAATAAATATAAAAATTTTTGAAACACCCTGTACTTTAGTTTTTAAACACCCTGTATATAAATGTTTCTTAACAATTAAAAAAAATGTCAGTTTTTGGTAGAGGAGCCGTTGAGAAACGGAAATTTACCTACAAAATCGCGGAAAAGTTTACCAAAATACCACTATGGGTCAGTTTTGTTGGAACATCCAGTATTGAAATATTCAAAATCTCATCTAGTTAGTAAGCATAAAACATGACCAAAAGATTCAATATGTAAGTAAAACGGAAAAATGTAAAAAATGTAAGGAAAAATCTTATCCAGACCTCTGTCAATTTTATAGAATACTTTATACATAAATTTTCAGAAAAAATTTGGAAGATAAATTCGAATCCGCGTTAATTTCGCGAAACGTTCTATATAAACAGTTTGAAATAGGCATATGATCAGTAAACATCATTTTTCTGCATTTGGTTTAAATAAGTACGTCAAATAGCGTCTAATAAGTGCCGTCTGATTTTCTAACATCAATTAGAAAGGTCATATATCGCCTAGTAGGTCCCATCTGATTTTTCAATTCGATTTCATTTATGACATTGTATTCACTTCAAAAGGACTAAATTTATTGTTATTGTTGTATAATAAATTGATGTGATTGTTAGAAAAGCGATTGGAAATTTTAAGTACCGAAATGTGATTTTAATATTTTTGTAAACTTGACAATTTTTCTTAAAATTAAATGTTATGTCAAAAGTTCTGTGCGAATAACTTTTCCTCTTCTTCCTTTCCTTTTATTCCTCCATTTAACTCCGAACACCGAAAAAAACTCTCAAGACTAAAAACTACTGTATATGTAGGAATTTTTTAATTCGGAACATCAACTGTAAAAGAATAAATATGATAATTAATTGGTACGTACAAAAATAATTATGTTGCAGTCTATTATAAAGTATTTTGGTAAGTTATTTGAAATTTAACTAAAGACAAAAGCAGATACAATATAAGATCATATAAATTGTACAGTTTTTATTTTGGAGCCAAGAGAATATTAAAATAGGTCTAAATTGTTTATATATTCACTTCTCCTCTTCATTTTATTAGAGTTTATGGATATTAATTAATAGATATCTGTAATAAAATTAACACAAATTTTAGGTTAATTATGTAACCAAAAACGTCAAAATTGCTGACCGATCGTGGTGTGTATTCAAGACAATTTCACAATTCATCCTTTTATTTTCAAATTCCAATGTAGAGTTTGTATATAAAGGTAACATTTTAGACTCAAAATACCTGTTAATTAACCATAATCATAACTGTTTTTATGTTAAAAGGAGCGTGGTACAAGAAAAGTGACAATTTTAAATTTGCCCCTTATTTTCTTATGGGATATGCAATGTCAGAAAGAGATGACGGTTGAACGAAGATAAACTGAGGAATTTGGTGACGTATTTGTTTTTTATTGGCTGATTAACTTATGCGGCAACTCTCTTTACGGACCGTGATGTAGTAGGTTCCTTCCATAGACCTTATAAACTAAGGACTCGCCCTAGAAAGAGATCAATCTGTTGTGTTCAAGGCAGATGAAGCTAGTGATTCACTGGACTACTTTGAAATTGCTAAACTTGAATATAGTGGTCGAGTTTTTTTTAACATTTCCGTGTTAGCAGGGAAGTATAGCTAATAGAATTGAAGAAAAATTTGCTATTTCTAATTATTTCACCCATGATTCTGGTAAATTTTGCATTGCCTCAAGCTCCCTGTACAATAACCAGAAAAGTAACTTGCTAGGTAACTTGTCTCCACAAATTATAGAATGGCCGTGGTAATGAGGCAGTTGTAATCGAACAATATTTTGCCCAATATGGATTTCCAGAGGTTATAGGAATAACACAGCCCCACAAAAAAAAAAGTGTTCGGACTTGTGGGTCGGACATATGTATTCCCATGTATTTTTTGACGCTGAATCTGATCCCGAGCTCAGAAATGGCCCTCCACGTCTGGAATTGGCCCCAGGGGCCAAAAATGGCCTCTATAGGGCCTGAAAGATGGATTCCGGGATGAGGCGAGGTCGAAGGTGCATTCTAAAGCCAAAGCCGGATTTGTGGTCGAAAAGTTTATGGCCAACTGAAATTCCCCGTTTGGGACCGGGAAAATGACCCCTTAGGGGCCTGAAAATCGTGTTTCGGACGTCGCAATCGCAACAGTGGTATTTTTATGTACTTTTAAATTCTGGAACTCTGACTGTGCTTGAAAAGTTTATGGCCAACTGGAATCTCCCGTTTGGGACCGGGAAAATGACCCCTTAGGGGCCGGAAAATCGTGTTTCGGACGTCGCAATCGCAACAGTGGTGTTAAATGGTTTTTAAATTCTGAAATTCGAGCACAGTTTGAGTTCCAGAATTTAAAGTACATAAAAATACCAGTGTTGCGATTGCGACGTCCGAAACACGATTTTCCGGCCCCTAAGGGGTCATTTTCCCGGTCCCAAACGGGGAATTTCAGTTGGCCATAAACTTTTCGACCACAAATCCGGCTTTGGCTTTAGAATGCACCTTCGACCTTGCCTCATCCCGGAATCCATCTTTCAGTCCCTATAGAGGCCATTTTTGGCCCCTGGGGCCAATTCCAGACATGGAGGGCCATTTCTGAGCTCGAAATCGGATTCAGCGTCGAAAAATACATGGGAATACATATGTCCGACCCACAAGTCCGAACACTTTTTTTTTGTGGGGCTGTGTTGCGATTGCGACGTCCGAAACACGATTTTCCGGCCCCTAAGGGGTCATTTTCCCGGTCCCAAACGGGGAATTTCAGTTGGCCATAAACTTTTCGACCACAAATCCGGGTTTGGCTTTAAAATGCACCTTCGACCTCACCATATTCCGGAATCCATCTTTCAGGCCCTATAGAGGCCATTTTTGGCCCCTGGGGCCAATTCCAGACGTGGAGGGCCATTTCTGAGCTCGGGATCGGATTCAGCGTCGAAAAATACATGGGAATATATATGTCCGACCCACAAGTCCGAACACTTTTTTTTTTGTGGGGCTGTGTAATTGATGTTACACATAAAATTGAGCGGCCCTTACATGATGATTTAGAAGTGTTTGAAGAAAATATTAATATGCCTGCATACTCGTATGTGCTTCCAAAAAAAAAAATCAAAATCGGCATGACGAAAAAGACGGGAAGGAATTCATATAAGAGAGTAGGTATATCACAATCCATATTTTTTTGAATAACCAATAATACTATATTAGTGTAACTGAAAACTGACTATGGAACGTCAACAAATTATGGCTAGACAATTTCTAAGCTAATTGCCGGTTTAGGCTTCTCAATGCTTCTTTAGAAGAGATCTGGAACGGTTTCTTTTGAAGGTGAGAATGATATGTCTCTCAAAATGTCAAGAAGCCTAACACAACATGACAACCAATTGATACCAAAATTTTAACAAAATATACTCTATTATAAAGGTTATAAAAAATAGGTTATCTAAATATTTTATAACCGTTTAAAATCGATCAGTTTTCTGGGTATATAAATATTTTAAAATTGCTGTAAAATTTAATTCTACTTTTGTAAAATTGTTGATTTAATTCGAACGTAATATCGCTTCTGTCGTATTCCACCCTTCGAGCGAGCTTCAGGATTTCAGAACACCCAGTATATTCATAGAAGTCGTCTTGTACCTACGGATATGCCAGAGACCGTTGAATTGAGAAGGAGGCGACAGTCAAATTCGTTTTCCAATCCAAACCGAAAACCCGCCACGGTTGCGAAACTAATCGCCGTCTTCCGGGCAAATTAAAAAAGCCTCCACGGTATCATTTCAAACATCGAACTCGATACCGTTGGAGAGCAATTTCCGCGACTCTGCATCTCAATGCAGACGTCGTCCCATAACCCGACATCGATCCTCTCGGCGATTTCACCGATGTTTCCAATGTCACCCGCATCGCGACCGATCTCGCCTGGGTCTGCCATCCCGGCGAGCAGTGTCCACTGCCGCAACTCTCGCAACCAAACTATCATCTGAATTTTTACCACGCTTTTGAATTGGTCAAGGACGCTATCGCCAATAACTCGAAAAGTTATTGAGCGATCGGTGTCAACATTTAATGCAGCATTCCTCAAGTCGCTAGCATTATCCTACTAAATTTTCGTCCGAATCGGATGAGCCAAAACGCCGTTATCCGGGAAAACGCGGATTTCACGTTTTCCGCGTTTTCTGCCGTTCCGCTCATTCGATCTCGGCCGAACCCTCCAACCACACTAGGTGGTTGTTGTATCCAAATTCAGGCCGAATCGCGCGACTACTAACGGCCAGCTAAGCCATAATAGGTTTTCACGTTTTCATAGCTGCCGCCGAAAGTGTCCGCGCGATCTCGGCCGAACCCTCCAACCACGGCACTACTTCATGCCGTGCATCACCCATCCATTGTAGAACAAAATCCATCCAGTATTAAGACCTCCGTAGGCCCTTTTACGAAGACGGGGAACCGCTCTGGCGGTTGGATGCGATGCTCGGTAGCCTAAGCCGAGACCGCGGGTAGGGTTTTTCGCAAAATGGGAAAAAACTCCAAAATACCCGACGCCGACATCGACTATCCGGAGAGGCCAGAGGGGAACGAGATCCGACGTCGACAGCGGCGACGGGCGCTTTTTACTGGAAATTTTGGCGGACAATTCACTAGCGGTCCGCCAAAAGTATGGAGATCACCGAAAAGCGATCGAACGTCGACTCCCGGCGTTCGTAGTATTACAGTGGGAGTACATGGTACAAGAAAACGATACAGAGCGATTGTGTAACAAATCTTATTCATGATATTAACTTGTATATGTTAATTGTGAACCTCTATTGTCTGTTAATTCTGTTCAATATATACTTTTAACATATCTTCTACGGTTTGATTGAAAAAACCCTGTCATCAAGCTCAAGAACTTTGTAGCTCAAGCTCACAGGCTCGCTTCACGAGGCTCCCGTTGAGGCTGCCATTTCTCGATGCGGATTTTTATAGTGCCTAGCAACCACTACTCGCTTCACGAGACATACCACCCGAGGTAGCCTAGCCTGAGGTGAAGACCCTGTTCGATAGCCCCCTGCATCGAAACAGCGGTAAATTCCAGGATCCTTTTGAGACCTGCGATACCGTCCGAGACTGACCACCTCCAACGAAGATCCTGTACGATAGCCTCCTGCGTCGACACAGCGATACCCCAGGCTCCTCCAGAGACCTGCGTACCGCCCGAGGTAGCCCAACCTGAGGCGAAGATCCTGTTCGATAGCCCCCTGCATCGAACAGCGATACATTTCAGGCTCCTCCAGAGACCTGCATACCGTCCGAGGCTGAGAACCTCCGACGAAGTCTTTGATTCCGATTGTGCCGGCTCCATTGAAAGACCGGCACCTCGGTACAGAGTACATATATAGGCTCCTATGAGTCCTATAATTCAGACTCTATCGAGATCTGTAAATACGAGGCAACTTTCCTCGTCAAACCTCTAGGCGGTCACTCGTCGAGGTAACCTTCCTCGTCAAACCCATACGAGGCATTTTATTTGTGACCCACGAGCACAAAGCAATAGTACGTACGTTATTGCGGCGGCGTACTTCCAAAATTAAAGAAGTATCATTACTTCTCAGGGCTCCCTCGAGGGACCCACTTTTAATAGTAGAGTCAGTGTTTTCTACCAGACGTCTACAAGACTTTCGGAGCAAAAGAGCTTGTTCTGACATTGTCGTACGGGGTAATATGTATCCCTGCGACGCGACTTCGATATCCAGTGCTACGAGGATTGGTGCCCTCGAAGGTACGACAAATAATAAATCAGATCGTGATTCTTTGATCAAGACTGAGCTGGACGAGACCTCGTCCCCAACCGGAGAGACCAGCGGTTACACGGACTGCCCTTACACCTGTTTGCCGGCGAAATAACTCCCGACACTCCGGGTGAAAGAGGAAATGGCCTCCTTCCCTAACGCTATCTCGATTTTGCGTGAAGAGTCTGAGAGACCGAAGGTGGTAGCTCGTGGAAGTACGCGGCATGGCGCAGCCACAGCGCCGTACGCGTTGAGGTCCGCTGCTACGCGAGTTATCGATACCGCCTCGACCACCCCTCACGGAGCACTCACGGAGGCGAGTAGCACTCACGAGTTACATCGAAGTGGGTCACCCACAGATACTCGGGACGAGGTTATACCTACGTACCAACTGGTAGGGTCCGGGGAATCCCATGAGTCCAACCACGGTTCGCGGTCCGGCCCCGATAGCGGCCTACCTTCGATATCGGTTGTTCCGGAACGTGGAGCCGTTGGCGATGGCGATACAGTTCATTAAGCTTTTCTACGAAATGGTACCCAGCGGGAGCAATGCGCATCTCGTTCGGGTGCCATGGTAAGCGAAAACCCCTTAGCCGACTATGTCGTAGGTGACGTACCGGCTCTTTCTATCTAAGCAATTCTGGTACATCGCCCGTCCACTCTCATGATTTCCCCCGAACATACATCACCGCCTAAGTGGTCCCTATTTAGAAAATCTAACCCGACACGGCGCTGAACGTGGGGCTCGAACTTCTTCGTCGAGATCTCCCCCACGAGCTCGTGTCCTAAACACTACGTCTGTAGGCCATATCCATCACAGACTACAGTCTTCTGAGAATATACTGCGACCTGGCGTCCCTAGTGACGATCCACTTGAACTCCGTGCGTCTCTATCGCGGACCCAGGTCAAAGGAACTGACATCCCAGATCATATTACACGACATGGCGCTCGACGTTGGGCTCGAAGTCCTGCTTCGACATCTTCGCGGCGAGCCCATGTTGCCGATTCTCCCAATAATTCTCAAATTTAGGCACATCAGATCAAAGAACTCGACACTTCTCCGGAAGACAATGACGTAACTTCAAATTTCTGTTCAGAAGAACAATAACGTAACTTCAAATTTCTGTTTATAATAATCCCAACACATTTTTTATTTAACACGTACTTATTCTATAATACACAGATAGTTTCCACACAAATACACATATTTTCCACACTTATTCCAGTTACAGAATTGTTAATAAATTTCTCCTCATTTAAATGACAAATTACATAATTCTTTCAGATTTTTTCTTTCTCACATTTACAGTTACGTCAATGTTCCTCCAGAGAAGCGATATGATTCCATGACTTATTTCAAGGTAGGGCATAGACAAAAATTAATAAGGTATAATATAAAGAAATATTTTAGCAATGTTTTATATTTTTGTTATATATTTTGTAATTTCAGTGTTGTTTTTCTTCTTAAAATTTCAGATATTTAAATATTTAGTAAAAGTAGGTAGGCAATTACCATTACAGATCAATCATCATCGATTACTACACGTATCCTCTCTTTAAATTTAATTCGATATCTGAATTTCAATCAGTTTTTTTACTAACAGGAAAGAAACAGCAACTAATTGGAAATGATTTATTCAATTCAGTAATGATAATAACTATACCACCAGCAAGATTTGTCTGAAAGATACGAATTTAACTATTTATGCATGTAATATAAATTACAAGAATATGTAGAAATAAATAAAGTATACTTTGTTGCTATTGTTGTTATGTTTGCAGCAGACAGTGGTAACACATGGAGTGATTGACTAGATTTTATTTCTTAAACAAAACGTCTAACAAACAATCAATTAAGTATCAGATCAGATACAAAGCCAAAACTGAACTGGACGTAAAAAACACCAATCAATGGTGTCAACTGCCAACATCCAAAAAGCAAATCCATACATGACATGACAGCCGCCCTCAATTTAACAGATAACATAACCCAATAAAATTATTAGTTTGTTAAATTGTGCATAACTAAGACCCTTTGTAAATTAATCTGCTTCTTATTTTCTTGATTCAACTTAGCTTAACTTTACCATCTTTCTTCGAATGATATCTTGTACAAACTTCAGTCTTACATCTATGTGTTTAAGTCTAGTATCGGATCTGTTTTCTTTCGCTATAAAAATAACACCTTGATTGTCTTCGAATATTTCACTAGGTCGAACAGTTTTTGAATCAAAACCTAAGCCACATAAGAGTTTCTGTATCCAAAATGTTTCCTTAATAGCACTAAAGTGATGTATTCAGCTTCACATGAGGAAAGTGCAACACAGTTTTGTTTACGTGTTCCCCAGATTATACAGTTTCCAAAAATTTTGATAACGAACCCTGTAGTTGACTTCCTCGTGTTAATGTCACTGGCCCAGTCCGAGTCACAAAATGTCTTTAAAACTGAACCGGATCCTGCTTTAAACACTAGCTTTAAATCTTTAGTTTTCTTTAAATAACGTAAGATTTGCTTCAAATGTACCCAACATTGTTCATTAGGTTGGGATTGAAAACGACTAAAATATGATACTGCATAACAAATATCTGCTCGTGTCGTTACAGTTAGATACATAAGGAATCCCACCAACTCATGATATGGTTTATTCTCTATTTCCACTAACTGATAACCTTTTAACTTTAAATTCGTTTTAATGGGGATAGATTTCGGTTTACAATCTGACATTTGAAACTTTGTTAACAGTCTATCGATAAAATGAGTCTGACTAAGTTTTAAAACACGATTTTGAAAGTCTCTTTCTACATGAATTCCAAAAACGAAGGTAACTTCACCTAAGTCTTTCATCGAAAAAACCTTTGATAGTGATTTCTTTAAACTGTCCATTTCACTCTCATTATCACCGATAAGCAAAAGATCGTCAACATAAACAATTATGTACATAACACTGTTCGGAGTAATCCTTGTAAACAAACATTTATCGGCTTCTGCAATATAGAATTTTTCTTGAATGAGTAAATTTGGAAGACATCTGTACCATTCTCTTGAGGGTTGTTTTAAGCTGTAAATAGTCTTTTAATTCACACACTTTTTGTTCGATTTCATAACCGCGCGCCATTATTCCATGGCTAGAAGTTGGCCTCAATGATTTGGGATCGAGGGGGATTATCCCTCTTTATCCTGCCTCATCTCGTGTAGGCCTGGACAGCCTTCGTAGGTGGGCCCCATCCGTCGTCTACCCCGACCGCAAATGCGGCCGGTGTAGGCGCTTTGTGGGACCTCCTTTTGTCCTGGCTGGGCCCCGCCGGCTAGGGCCCTTTCTTCTGGCGCTCTTCTTGCTTCGCCGGCTCGTCTGTGTAAACCCCGGGGGTAGTGTCATGTTTATGTGTGGTATGGTTGGGTAGGGTAGTGCGGCTATGCAGCCTGGGATGCGCTTTGCTAAGGTGGCCCTTAGGCTAGCGCGGGAGGGGAGGGTTAAGGAGGGTATGGGGGGTGTGTGTGTGTGTGTGTGTGTGTCGTTGTCTTCGTTTCTTGATCCTGGCTGTCTCTGAAACAGAAAAGGTTAGCGGGCAGGGGGGGGGTCATTGGGGTGGTCACCCAGGGTCAAAAAGTTGGTGTCTAGGTCTTTTGTGTTTGTCGGTCACGTCGGGTACGTAGTCAACGGCTTGCCTGAGGAGGGGATTGTCATGTCTAGCGGCTACGTCAAATCGTTTCTCCGCGTTTTGTCTTATTGTCTGTGTAGCGTTTGTGTATTGTAAGTCTCGTAATATGTCAGTGTTTCTTACGTACCAGGGCGCGTCGGTGGCCGTGCGGAGGGCTATGTTTTCCACAGCCTGTAATGACTTTAAGTGGCTTTTTGCCGCGTGACCCCACGCCGTGGAGGCGTAGGTTAGCTGCGGTTGAAGTACCACCTTGATAAGCGTTCGCTTATTCCTTAAACTGAGGGTGTTTCCACCTTTGAGTAAGGGATAGAGCCTAGCCCTGGTGGTCTTCGCTCGCGCCACCGTCTCCACGATGTGCGGTTTCCACGTGAGACGCTGGTCCATCGTCACGCCCAGGTATCGTGTTTGTCGATTCCAGGAGATGGGTTCCTGGGATAGTGTCAGTCTGTCAAGGTTTTGTGGGATTTTTCGTTTGGTAAAAAGGATAGCCGAACTTTTGTTGGGATTAATTTTGACTTTCCACCTGTTGCACCAGGTTTCAAGTTGGTCTAAGGAGCTTTGGAGGAGGTAGACGGAATATCTAGGATCTACGGATTGGGATGTGATTGTCAGGTCGTCGGCGTATAAGTATATGTTGGTGTTGGGGGGATGTGGGATGTCGGAGTTGTAAATGGTGTATAGGTGTGGGGACAGGACGGTGCCCTGGGGGACACCGGCCTCCATGGGACGGGTGGTGGAAAGGGAATCTTGGATTTGGATGCGGAATTTTCGGTGGTGTAGGTAGGATTTTATGAGTTTGGTAAAGGATATGGGATATTGGTTGGTGAGCATTTTCATCAGTAGGCCTTCATGCCAAACCGTATCGAAGGCCTTTGCGACGTCCAGGAAGACAGCACCAGTGTACTGTCCCCTGTTGAAGGCGATTTCATAACCAATAGGTTGTTTCATCAAAATTGTTTCAGTTAGGGTACCATTTAAGAAAGCCGACTTAAAGTCCATTTGGTGAATGTGATATTGTTTTTCATTTGCAACTGACAACAATGTCTTCATCCATGTTTTCTTCCATTTTTCCTTATCAAGATGTATGTCAAGTTGGTAAATATTGTCAGGTATTTCAGGATCGGTAAACATTTCAGCATTCAATGCAAAGGTTAAATAATTGTCTTCTTCACTGTCACTGAAATTAGTAACAAAATCTTTCTACCATGAAGGCTGTTGAATAATTCGTCTGTTTCTAACTTCATTTTCTGCTGTTTCTGGTTTTTCGTTCTCTTTATCTACAAAATTGTCTACCACACCTAACTTATCATTGGCCTCTTCATTTTTCATGTAGGAAACTTCATTATACTTTTCACCTGGTTCTTTCTCGTTAAAAACAACATTTCTTGCACTAATAATTTCATTACTTCGTGCCATTATTCCATGGCTAGAAATTGGCCTCAATGATTTGGGATCGAGGGGGATTATCCCTCTTTATCCTGCCTCATCTCGTGTAGGCCTGAACAGCCTTCGTAGGTGGGCCCCATCCGTCGTCTACCCCGACCGCAAATGCGGCCGGTGTAGGCGCTTTGTGGGACCTCCTTTTGTCCTGGCTGGGCCCTGCCGGCTAGGGCTCTTTCTTCTGGCGCTCTTCTTGCTTCGCCGGCTCGTCTGTGTAAACCCCGGGGGTGGTGTCATGTTTATGTGGTATGGTTGGGTAGGGTAGTGCGGCTATGTAGCCTGGGATGAGCTTTGCTAAGGTGGCCCTTAGGCTAGCGCGGGAGGGAAGGGGTAAGGAGGGTATGGGGGTGTGTGTGTATGTCTGTATGTGTGTCGTTGTCTTCCTTTCTTGATCCTGGTGGTCTCTGAAACAGAAAAGGTTAGCGGGCGTTTGCCTGAGGAATTTTCATTTTATATCCATTCTTAGTATAACCTACAAAAATTAGTTTTTCCGACTTTTACAGCTAGTTGATCCAAAAACACAAAAATTTGTGCAATCTGATTTGACACCGTACCATAGCTCTGCTGGTGGAATATTTTTCTCACAGTGCAACGAATTACTTGGTAATCTGTTCATTATATATGCCGCTGGGTCTTTGGTACACCACTATCAGCAATCATCGATCTTGCCTTCTTGACTAGTGATCTGTTAATCCTTTCACTGACTCCATTTTGTTGAGGACAATACGGAATCGTATATTCTAATTTCATTCCCTTTTCTTGACAGAAAGCCACAAATTCGTTAGAGCAATATTCTCCACCATTGTCCATTCTTATACGTGAAATTTTAAATTGAAAGTGGGTCTCTACAGCTTCTTTATATTGCTTAAAATATTTAAACACCTCACTTTTATATTCCAGGAGATAAACAACAACAGAATGGGTATAATCGTCTATAAAACTACAATAATATCTATAACCGTCAAAAGTCGCGGGGTTTAAAGGTCCACCCACATCAGAGTGTATGAGTTCTAGAGGTCTTCGAGATCTAAGCTTCTGAACCGTATGATATGGTAATCGGCTCTGTTTACCCATGACACAAGGTTCACAAAAATCTAGTTCTCTGTCACCAATTTTTAGCAATCCATTAACAATACTATTATCAATCAAATTTAGTAACGTGTATAACCTTCTTTAGGTATTATTTAAGAGGAATACAAAACCCAGCTGCTCATATTCGGAGATCAGAGTTGAGCTCGTTTTTAACTTTATTTTTTAAAAGCCCCCTCTTCCTCAGTAAAAAAATATATGACAGTACTAAATTTATATTTACATTTGTCACGATAGATAAGTTAAAAATGTCTGAATAATTCTTAATTTAGCCATCTAGGTATAGATCATGATTATTCTTGTAATGCTTTTTATTTTAAATAATTAACCAATGTCGTGTTTATCTTAAGTGCACTTAATGTCATAATAAGGTAAGTTTTTTAAACGAAAGTCACATTGAATTTATTTTAGTATAGCTCATTCATGCATCATTCACCAATTTGCTGCCACATATATTCTCACTTTCACTCTATTGTCAAATCACTGTGCGAACCGTGATAAGGCTTCAGATCTTTCACATGATAGCGTCCAATATTCTTGCCGTCTGGACCAGTCAATTCGTACACAAGTTTTGAGATAACCTTTTTTACAGTACAAAGTATGAATTTTGGTGCTAATTTGGAAGCGAAGTTATCTGCACGGTTCGATAGTAAAAAATGTTTTTTCCACACTGTGTCTCCTACATGGTAATTGTCTGCTGGCCTTTTTCTTAGAATGTAATATCTAGCGTTCTTACTATATGCCTCAGCTAAATGTCGTCGAACATTGGCATAAAGTTCGTCTACTTTATCAATTTCTTTTCCATATTTGTCACTATTTATCTCTGTAATGTCTAGATCTTGGACAGACTCTAAATTTCCGTAATACTCACCATTACTTGGCACATATCAACCAAAATTTAAAAACGTGGGGGCTAAACCTGTCGCCTCATGGACTGCAGTTCTCAGAGCAAACCCAATTTTGTGAATTTCTTGGTCCCAAGTACGATGATCAGTTTTATCCAAGTACGATCTAATAGCTGTCTCCAATACTCTGTTGATTCTTTCCACTGCATTCACTTGCGCATGAAAATTAGCATTATAATGAATTTTTACACCATATTCTACCATTAATTTATTAAAACTTTTTGCAATAAATTGAACCCCATTATCACAAGCTATAATTTGAGGAGCACCATAAACCAAAAAAACTTGTTCCTCTAAATATTTAACTACGTGAGAAGCCTTTGCTTCCCTCAAAGGGTGTAGCAAACAATATTTTGTAAAATAATCACATACAAGAAGTAAATAACAAAATCCATTATTTGACCGTGGCAAAGGTCCAGGTAGGTCTATTGAAATGTATTGCCAAGGAAAATGTATCTTCTTTTGTTGACCAAACAGTCCTGGTCTAGCAGATGTAACCACCTTCTGTGCTGCGCATATCTTACAGTGACTAACGTATTTTCTTACATCCATTAACAAACGTGGCCAATAATACATCTGTCGAATCCTATGGACCGTTTTATATACACCCAAATGCGCGGCCTTGGGATCGTCATGGCTTTCTTTAAAAATTGATAATCTTTGTCCCTTTGGGATTACTAACTTCCAATCAGCTAAATTTGTTCTGAACCCAAATTCAAAAGGAGCATATTTGTAAAGAAATCCGTCTTGCTATTTTCCAATCAGGGTAGTCCTCTAGAGAGTTTTTGACATTTTCCAGCATTTTCTTATACCAATTGTCAGACTGAATTTTATCTCTTTCTATAGCTATCACACAAACCTCAATAGGGGCCCGTGATAGAGCATCTGGTACTACATTCAAAGTACCTGGCAAGTCTGCCTGTAGGATTTTTAAGATTATTCAGCCATTGCAAAGACGAATGATCAGTAATGACCGTAAAATGAACACCATCAATATAAGGTCTGAATTTCTTTATACTCTGAATAATAGCATATAGTTCTTTTTCAGTTGTTGTATATTTTCTTTCGGCTTCTGTTAAAGTTTTCGACATAAACGCTATGATAATTTCTTGTTCATCTTGCTGTTGGGTTAAAACTCCGCTAATTCCTACATTAGATGCATCACATTGAATAGAAAATGATTTCGTAAAATCAGGTGCCGCTAGTACTGGTGAGGAAATGCGTGCTTGTTTAAGTTGCATGAAAGCATGTTCGGCTTCCTCGGTCCATATTATTTTTTGACTTTTCCGACACCCTTTCAATAAAGCATTTATAGGTGCAGAAATTATTGCGAAATCCTTCACGAAACGTCTGTACCAACTACACATTCCTATGAAACGTTTTACTTCTGTAGCTGTATTCGGTTTAGGAAATTCCAACATAGCTCTCACTTTATCTGGATCTGTGCGCAAGCCTTCTCGATCAAGTACAAATCCTAGGTACTTCAGACTTGGTAGACAGAAGGAGCATTTGTCTATGTTTATTGTTAACTTAGCATCTTTCGGTCTATATAAAACCATTCCTAAAACTTCCATGTGTTTTTCAAATGTAGGTGTGGCTACTATGATATCTAAGTAAACGAAAGCATATGGATCCAACTCTGGTCCTAAAATGCAATCCATTAGTCGTTGCTGAGTTTGTGCGGCATTACATAATCCAAATGACATTACACAGAATTCAAATAAGCCTCTACCCGGAACTACAAATGCTGTTTTCTCACATAAAGTAGGATCTAATGGTATTTGCCAAAACGCTGATTGCTACTCAGAAATTTTGCGCCTGCTAGTTTTACCAGTATGTGATCAACTATAGGTAGAGGGTAAGCACTCTTTTTAGTAACTGAGTTAAGTTTTCTTCCATCGAAACAAGGACGTGGCTCTCCATTTGCCTTCTCAACAATCAAAACTGGACTTGCCCAAGGACTGTCTGACTCGCTAACTACTCCCATCTCTAACATTCCGTCTAATTCTTTATTGAGAATTTCCAATTTATAAGGCGACATGACATGATGCCTTTGTTTTATTGGTTCTGCTTCTCCGGTATCTATCTTATGAACTATTTTATCAGTTCTGCCTAATTTAGAATCAGTCAGAGTTTGGAATTTTTCTACCAAATCGTTTAATTTTTTAGACTGCTTTTCATCTAACTCAGACCTCGAACAGATGCTATTTATAATTGACACATTTCCTTCCTAAGGTTGCATGCTTGAATGTTTTTCAACAAAAATTGAATAACTGCCAAAGTCCAGTTTAATACTAAATAATCTACAAAAGTCACATCCCAAAATTAGACTATGAGCTAAAGAAGGTACAATTAATATTTTCAATAATTTTTCTTCATTGTCTATTCGAATAGGAACGACAACATAACCCTCAATGTGTTGAACTTTTCCATCTGCTGTAGTAATATTCACGTCTGAACACTCCATTAGTTTTTTATCACACATCTCTACCAAGTAATTTCCATTCATTCCTATGACTGAATGAGTTGATCCGCTATCTAGAAGTGCGACAACTGACCTTCCAAAAATTTGTACAGATACATACGGCCTATCATCAAACTTCTTTTGAACCAGCATGGCATTATTTTCTACTACTCTGTGACTTTGAATACCATTTAAGACTTGCGATGAATCATCAATATCGTTAGCTTCTAGAATGTTCTCTCTGTAAAAATTCGCTACTATTTTCAACCATTTTCTCCATTCAGACCTGGACGTTCCGAAAACACGTAGGTGGTTTTCTGGAAACCTCTTGGGATAACGACGATTTAGTTGTCGCCCCCCCCTTCTTCCGTTTTTTGAGCAATGGGGGCAATTTGGACGTATCACATCTTTTTTTCCGCACCCATAACATACTGGTTTAATTGGTTTCTTCCTGCAATCCCGTTGTAAATGACCGATACCGTTACATTTCCAGCAGTGGATCTCAGCTACCTGTTTTTGCATACTCGCTTGATTTGCTGCAGAAGTACTAGAAAATACTCGCTTGTCCTGCATTCTAAAATATTTGTAAGAGCTACAAAGATTTTCACTATCTCTATAAGTATTATTCAACCCTCTCGAATGCTCATTAGATGTGCCGGGTTTATTTCCGTTAAACACTTTCTTGAATTTTTCAGTTTCTTCCCATATTCTGCAATTTTCAACTAGTTCAGCTATTCCTGAGATACCTTTCATCGCAAGATGACTTTGATACTGAGGTAATACTCTAGATTTTAATATTTGAAGCTTCTTGTTTTCCGTAGGCATCTCTGATAAGCAATGAAATAAATTCTCCATCATAGAAATATATATCACTACTGGCTCATCGTCGTGTTGCATCCTCTTCTCGATTTGTTTCCACAGATCAACATCGTATTCGCACATAAGAAGTCCTTCTTCAATGCATAGACCATAGTTTCCCAAGAATCAAAACGATTTCTTCTTAGTTGTGCTTGATACCATTCTAGTGCATCACCTTCAAAAATATCAAAAGCTGCTTCGTATAGTTCTTGTTTACTGCATCCTCTAGCTATTTCTTCAATATTTCGCAAAAATATATGTAACGAGTTTTCTGCATTTGTTCCATTGAATTTAATTGCCCATTTATAAACTGCAACAGACTTCTTGTTTTCGGTAATCCTACTAGCACTTGCCTGTGAACTACTTGCTATGCCTTTTTTTAGTGTAAACAAATTCTTCTTTTTTTAGTGTGTCGAGCGTTTCTGCTAAGTCTTTCTTCAGTTCTCTTCTAAGATATTTTCTTTTTAAGGGAATGTCTACTCTATCAGTAGAAACACTGCGAATTCGAAGTTCATAATTTAATTCATATGTTCGGAGATTCGTAGGATCCATCTCATAATACGACATTTTGTATACGTATATAAAATAAAAATTAAAATTAAAACGTCAAAAATTGTAGGGTAATAGTCTATGTAATTTTTTTTTTATTAAAATGTAAATTTAAATCAATCAAATATACTAAGATTTTATTTAAATATTTTAAATAAATTATAATATACGATCAGCCGTTAAATTTTACAAGCATTACCATGCAGTCCACTCAAACAGATGCAATTAGAATCAACTAATCATTTGTAACAGGAAATCAACAGCATTAGAACCGAATGAAAATGTATGAATTTTAATTTTATTCATTTTTCAGATAAAAATAAAAACAAGCAAATTAGGCATGTAGACGAAAATCTGTTTATAGTAAATAAATTGTAATAATTGCCAAGACTGTATCAATACCTTCACCTCGCGAGTATGCCGGAAAAATGCTCTCAGAAGTAGACACCATACACCCTATATAAAACTATATATTTTCTGTGTTTAATAAGTTAATAATATTGTCGTAGCAACAAACATATTTTCAATAAAAAAATGGCCACCAGTATAACATCAATTCAAGGCGCACACAAAATTTTCTATTTATTTTAACAGACCGGCCACATCTGAAGTTCACCTATTAATTTTCACATAAATATAAACTAGACATTTATACCGTAATTCAATCAGTGAGAAAATATATATCTGAAATATTTTATTTTTGCCTTCTAGAAAAAAATAATAAATATAAAATAAATTTATTCAATATCAGCTATTCTTAGATGCTTCGATCTACAAGTGATATGATTGTTAAAAAAACAAAAAAATTTAATTTATGGCCCCTTAGTTGGAAGCGCCATTTTGTATAACCTTCTTTAGGTATTATTTAAGAGGAATACAAAACCCAGCTGCTCATATTCGGAGATCAGGGTTGAGCTCGTTTTTAACTTTATTTTTTAAAAGCGTTTTTTTTTAAATTATTTTCATGCCAATATTAAACAAATTCTTCTTGGGCGCCAGAAGATTTGTTAAAATCGACAAAAACAAAAAGGAAGCGAAGGCAATTGTATACGGAATTGTATTAAATAAAGGAACCTCACTGTTTAAACTACTTAAACTTATTTAAATATAGTTAATTACATCTAGGTAAACAATAATGATTTGTAAACCACAATTAAATAAATAACAAACAATAATAACGTAGCTTCGAGCTAATAAACAGGTATAAACATATATTGGGTATCTATTTGTTTGTCTAGTATAATTAGATAAATATTAATTATTTTAATTAAATTGTGTTTATATAGAGAGCTCTATATATTTTCTTTAAATTAATTCAGCACAAGAAAATTTATTTTAGCTAGGCAAGTCGCTAAAATTATTATATTACATTATTTCTAGTGTTAATAAGTAATTATAAAGGTAAGTATATAAATTATATTAATACGATAGATACGCATATATCTTTGTTTTTATGCAATTAGTTGAAAGAATTACACATTTCAATTTTCAGACGATCGAGGGATCCTGGAGGAGGCCAAATATATTACAAAAGTACTTACAGATGTGACTTCAGTGTGAATTTACCAATATTTTCTTTCAGGTTTGGAATCCGTATCATACTTTTCCTTGAGAGATGATGTTATAGGCAGCAACCACCAGATAACGGGCGGTGTTACACAGTATTAAAGTCGTTTTTAAAGTTTATCGCTACGACAGTTTTCAACCAGAAAGGCAGATGGTTCAACAGTAGGCATCCAACAGAAATAAATGAGCAGCAGTCAGAGATGTTATATAACGGCTACCTTTTTCACCGTAATTAAGAAAGCTTGATATTCCTCTTTAAAATTATTAACTGTTACGTTAGTAAAAAAAGGCCTAGAAATATTATCTTGGATTAAAATTTGTAAAATATAAATTTAAACAATTACCTTAGCTGTTTTAAGGCCCAAACCTTCATTAGCACAATTTATGTTAGATCTTAACGCTAATGTTCTATCAATATTACATGGACACGTTCGCCTTTTCCCTTTTTTCTTCTTTTTTTTTATTTTTACTCCCGCAAAAAGGTGTACCGCCGTCGATACTAGATAGATTTCGGCGAAATTAAAATATAAACGTTACACATGTTCCTGCTAGCATGGCCAAATCTCCAGTGCCACAACATCAAGTTATTTTTCTCAGAACGAGCCACATTTATATCGTAGACACAGTTGGTTTTAACTAAATATGGTAAATTTATAACATAAAGTACTACTTCTGCATACTTCTAGAATTATTTCCTTCTGTCTTGTAATAATGTCCTTTTCCTCTTGAAATGTTACCGAAAGACCCTTCTCTTGAAGTTTTCCAACGCTCAACAAATTGTACTTTAAATTTGGCACAAACAAAACTTCAGTAACATTAATTAACTTGTTGTTACAATCAATTTTGACATTACCCTTCTTTGTTGCTAGTACACACTCATTTATTTTTGCTATTGCTATATTTCTTGGCTTGTCTAAGGGTTTCAGTTCATAAAAGTAAACATTGTTTACCATGTGTTCAGAAGCACCAGAATCTAACAGCCATCTAATATATTTATTTCCTTTTTCCTCTGGTAGATCTCCTACTCCAAAACATATCTCTTCTTCTTCTGCATTACACGCATTGCACTGCCCACACAGCACATGACGTCCCTGGGATATCCTCATTTAGTCCTATATATCCTAATCGGGGATTTCAGTCCTCAGGATATCCTGATGATATTTAAATAAGACAAGTAGATCCTATCAATATCCTAGTTGGGGAGTAGAGTATGTTGGAGAGTTCTAATCCACCCCCCCACCCCATTTTA